>NW_007260136.1:22564-65892 GCF_000164805.1 Carlito syrichta | reverse complement strand
GTATAATATATATATATATATATATATATATATATATATATATATATGCATGTTTGTTTTCCACCTTTCTGTCTGCCATTCATTCTTGCTCAAGTCATTTTATTTTTCATCTATTTCAAAGTAAAGTATAGAAATTGGTTTACTTAATCAGTTTCTATAAAATTACAAATAATTTTGCATACATATTAACTTTAGTGACTAGAGCTCAACATTTTAATACAAATAAGTATCATTTCTTTTGTTTTCTTTTTGCGGGTATAGTTTACATACAGTGAAATGCACATACATTAAATGCTCCATTGAATGACTTTTTAAAATTTCAATTGCTTTAGAGATACAAATCTTTGTTGGTTACACGGATATATGTATAGTGGTAAAGAAGTCTAGGCTTTAAGTGCATTCATCATTCCTACTAGTACACATTATGTCCCATAAATGATTTTTCATTTCTCCTTCCTTTCCATCCTCCCCCACCTAAGTCTATAATGTCTATTATACCATTCTTTATGCTTTTGTTGACCCTTTGTTTAGCTCCTACTTATAAGTAAAAACACATGCTATTTATTTTTCAGTTTTGCATTACTTCAGTTAGCATAATGATCTCCGAGCCAAGGCAATTCTAAGCAAAAATATAAAGGTGGAGGCATTATATTACCAAACCTTATATTGTACTACACAACTATAGTAACCAAAACAGCATGGTACAAGGGCAGACACATGGACCAATTGAACATAATAGAGAAGTCAGAAATAAATACAGATACCTTCAACCAGAGGATCTTTGACAAAGCAGACCAAAACAGACACTGGGAAGAAGACTCCTTATTCAACAAGATACTGGGAAAATTGGATATCCACATGCAATAAAATAAAACTGGATCCTTATCTCTCCCCACATTCAAAAAAGAACTCAGGATGGGTAAGAAACTTAAATGTCAGACATGAAGCTGTAAGAATTCTAGAAGAAAATCTAAAATAGACTCTTCTTGACATTGGCCCAGGCAAATAATTTACGACTCGGACCCCAAAAACAAATGCAACAAAAACAAAAATAAATAAGTGATATTTAGTTAAACTAAAATATTTAGTTAAACTAAAATGCACAGCAAAATAAATAATAATCAAAATAAATTATCCACAAAGTAAATAGGTAACCTACAGAATGGGAGAAAATATTTGCAAACTCTACACCCAACAGAGGACTAATATCCAGAATTTTCAAAGAACTTGAACAAGTCAGCAAGGAAAAAAAGAACATTCTACTACTTAAGGATTATATTACTTTTAATATTAGCAGTAACAATGACAACAACTACAGACTTCCATTTCTTACAGTGATGGTGTGAATCAACACTATGAGATTCTTTCAGCAAAAATCTAGTGTGATAAACCTTTTTTGATATTAATTGACATGTAACACCCAGGCCAAGTGTTGACATGTGGAAAGCATAAGTTGAGGAGTGTGAAATCACTTCTCACTACAAAGATGATTAAGATATACATGACATCTTGTGTGACATATTTGCTGCCACAAATTTAAATTAGAGAATAATACTTAAAAAGCAATACTGGAGAGGTTTAATTTAGAAGGTAAAAAAAATCACTTGGGATATTAGAATGTCTATAATATGAAATATAAAAGATAGTTCTATGTTGCCGTCAAGCAAATTTGAGACGACCTTCATAGACTGAAATTTTATTTCTGTCTAGAGGCCTAAAGTATATTTTGCAAGAACTATAACAGAAATAATCCAATCAGGGCAGTAGAATTTAATTATGGTTGAATATTCAAATTACATGGAGAATTTTTAAAATATCAGAAGCTGGGTTTCACTCTATAGCTCAATTAATTCTAGGTCTGTTGGTTTAGGACACTGAGGTGGTAGTCCTAGGATCAGGATGGTTTTGATATAGGGTTTACCTGGAAAAAATGAGGCCCAAAACCCTGGTGATATCTCAACAAAATAAAAAGGGAGAAGTCAGCCATAAAGGGGAATTATTAAAGATATATCTATAGCTCAATTATTCTTTCAAAAACAGAAAATTAGGCCAAAAAAATTGGTAGTTTAGCAGAGAAGAAAGCCATTTAAAAATGATTAATAAAAAATATGAGTTGTGTGGAAATCATTTAAATGAACATAACATAATGAATTATGGGAGCTGAGAACCTGTTCTTATCAGATGATATCAGCATCCTCAAGGACTAGAAAGGATGGTTTAATTGCTACTAGTCTTCAAAAGTAGGTATTTTCTGCAGGGTGCAGTAAGATTCTCTTCATAAGAAGTGATAAAGGGACAGCCAAATTATAACATTGTAGGGGTATATTGCAGAGAAAAAAAGGTGTTGAATTTTGTCTAATCTGATCAATATTATCAGAGATAAATGTGGCTTCTACACTTAGATCCAAAAATCTCAAGATTGCAAGTTTTAGTTGAGAAAGTCAGTCTTAGGAACATTTGGAATTTGGAAGTTGCTTCTGCTCCTAAGTCACCCTACCAAAGCTGCAGTTCTTAAAGAGTAGAAGTTATCTGAACCCGTACACATACCCTGTATACTCTTCACCCACGGGTTTATGTTCCTTAGTCTTCTCTTCTGATATCTCTTCTTTATTCAAGATTAATATGGTTCATGTTTCTTAAAATGCATCAACTTTTGTACACAGTTAAGCTCTTCTAGCTACCTATTCTGGGCTCCTATAGTAAAACAATTCATTGCATATTTTATAACTTGGAAGTTTTGGCAAAAAGAAGTTGAGAAGCCAAAAAGGTAGGTAGACATTAATTTTGTGGAAAGCTAAAACAAAATAGAATAAAACAAAAAATACAAATCAGAACATCAACATATTTTCACCAGGCACTCCTGGTTTCGATCTTCTTTTAAGAACAACATTCTTTTCATATATCACTAATGGAGAAGGATACAAAACGTTGTAATATTATTACCCAAATAACTTCATTGGCTCTCACAACCATAAAAGCATTATTCATATAAGGTGTCTGCTAAGACAGGAACAATTAATCACACTGACTCTGATGAGCATCTAGGTAGGCAGATTGTGGCCCCCCAACTGATTCCAGGTAACCTACTTCAGGAAATACTATCCACTCACAGGAATCTTTTAATGGTTTTATGAAAATACAATCCCAAAACATAAACATAGGACTAATTATTTCTGTGCCAAAAGGACTCTTCTTTTTACAAAGAAAAGATTTCTTCACTCAATGTTCACTTAATACATGTACACATGAATTATACAAAACACACATTCTGTTTTGTGAAAAACAGTCCTCAGAATGAGAACACCTTTTTAAGAATAAATGTATTGCATAAAATAAAATAAATGTATGTAATCAACATGTAGATTGTAGCAATATAGAATATCTGAGATATGTTTGGATCAGAAATTCCTATTTATTATTTAAAAGTAATGAGTATATGAGAAGGTTTTTGTAATTGTTTTTTTGCACATCAAAAACACCATTATTTTGCTTCCTGCTTAATTTCTTAACTCCATTGCTTGTCATTTTATTTAAATGTGATAGTTTGAAGTAACTTTCAGTCTCTCATCTGGCTGAAATGACATGAAGAAGTATTTAATGTGAGTTTTTCAGTTCATTCCATATTGATGGCACCAGTCATATAGAATGAACTGAAAAAGGTGGCAGCATCATCTTAAGTCATTTTTGTGCTATTTCAGCCCTGGTCAGATTGGATCCAGGCTCAAATTGTTTCCAATATTGCCTTTAGAATTGGATTTCAATTTTCCTGTGTGTGTGAATACACCTGTGCTCACAGAATAGCATGCTTTTTCTTTCTTTCTGAAAGCTGTCATAATTTAGTTTCTAAAAGGACTTTTCATGAACAGCATTCAAAGCTCTTGCCAATAGACTTTGAAGTATGTGGCTGCCTTAATGAAACTTTCAAAGTAGTGGACACATAATGGGAATGCTTTTTTTAAAAAGAAATCTTCTATTACTCTGAGAAGATTTTAGGTTTAAATTATCTTGGGATTTAAAATTTAAAAGCAAAAATGACCAAAATGCTATAATTTGTAAGTAATTCTTTCCAAAACCTAGAACAGCCATGAAAGAGGGCTGGCTTCATGTACCCCTAGAATAAAACAGTCTGCAAATCATGGGATTTAGAGTCCTTGGAATGTTTTCCAAAGCCACAGCTATGCCCTCATTCTGGTCTAGTTCCTTGCTCCATTCTGAACTCATTCTTAGGGGACACAAAACCTTTACAAAGAAATAATAAGAATAATAAACGTTCTAAGGGACACTGTGCAACATATGGCAAGAAAAAGCACATTCACAATAAGGTATAAATTCTGATATTGTAATTAGTCCAGAGTAGTTACTGATTGTCATGAAGAAAGAGGCAGTCTACTCCAGTTGAATTTATGTATTTGTAAATTTGCCCCATTCTGTTTAAAGGGGACATGAGGACAGTGAAGGGAATATGTGAAAATTTGGTGTGAATCCTGAGAGAGAGAGAGAGAGAGAGAGAGAAAGAGAGAGAGAGAGAGAGAATGAAACCTCATTTTCATTCTCAGAAACTTCTTTCCCAGAGTTAAATAATGAACAATTAATGCTTTATAATTATTATTATTATACTGGTTTAGAAGACAAAATTGAAGGAGGTGCCAATGCTGTCTGTGAAAGTCCCTTTAGACATTAAATTATGGCACTTTTCAAGAAGAAAGTAAAAGTATGCTATTCTGTGAACATATGTGTATTCACACACATAGTAAAACTGCTAGTTTTTCTGGGGAATTCAAATTGAGGAAAGGACAGTCACATATTTGTGTTAAGGTGAACCTTGACATTACCAAAGTCAAATCAGGTTTATCGTCTGGCTATCATTGATATCCAACACTGGAACACTGGCCTGGTGAACTAATGCCTAGCTTGATTTTGTTTTGAAGTCCAAATATAAAAAATACATATTCAACTAACAAAGAGATAAAATCACAAATTCTTTGTAGATTAGAGGGTGCCAATATTCCGGCACAAACAATATGAAGGCCTCTGTGGGTTCCTTCCTCTAAGACTGTTTTTTCTTCTACTTATAGCCCTTCTGCTGTCTTTGGGATCATTCCTAATCATGGGCATTGACTATATGAGAACAATCTGTATAAAGCACATAAGTTTTTTATTGTGGCAATATCAATGATTATAGAATAAATATATGACTATCTATATAATTAAATAAATAAATGGTTTTGTAAAGTCCTGCTTTGACATTAATAGTCTAATTTCTGGAGTATTATTTTCTAGGATTATCTTATAGTCCCATCATTACTCTTATCTAGATCCAGTGTGTCTGTATCCAAATCTCAGTATCATCACACTCAGAGTGAAAAACATACAAAATAGCTGAGTTTCTGATATAACTTTAAGAAGAAAAAACATTGAACAAAAATGAACTCTCTTAAACAAGACTCATTGATTTGCAGAAAAATTTTCCGGTCTGAAATCATAAGATGAAAAAGATGACATTATTTTCCAGGCATGACTGTGAAATAAATTTTGCACATAAAATATGATCAACATATGAAATATAATTTCACTGAGCAATTCAGATCAAGGTAAGGGCAGTCATGTATTCATATTAAGGCAGACCTTAACATTACTAATGTCAGAGTACCTGTACTCAGAGGAGAAACATGCTGAAATAAAATAATTTTCAAGCAAAAGCATATTGTTTGAGATATCTTATGTTAATATTCATTTTTTAAGTTTAAAAAAAGGCAGTCAGCATTGATAACATTAGTGTTGAGTGATTAAGATGGAGTTATTCCATGCCCTGGTGAGCTTCTTTTCACTAAATGCATTCAAAAATCAGGGTAGAGATAGATCTATATAAGCATGCAAGTTTCAAAAGAAAATTATATGAAATAATCTTATTTTGGATATCAAGATAAACCAGTTGGTTTTATTCATGAATAAAAGCAAATATGTTTCTGAGCAGGTAAAAATGATAGTCCAAATCCTGATTATGTACTTATCTGATAATTTAGAATTTTAAGATTTTTAATATAGTTTTAATATTTGGTCTTTACAACAATTCTCTCACTACACATCATTTTCTACATTTAAATTACATGTATTTTTATGACTGAAAATGTAAGAAATGTAAGCAAACCTATAATACCTTTATTTTCAGATGAAGTAACTCAAAATACACAGCTTAATATTAAATGTTACAAGTAATAAGTAGCAGATTTAAGTCTTGAACTTAAGTGTTTCGTTTATAAATACATGCTCTTCCCCTGAGAAGAAATGCCAGAGAGTTTTTATTCCTTTATCTTAGCATTTACAACACTTTTATAAATGCTTTATTTTCAGTCTTGGTCACTAAGTTGAATCTTCTCTAAGGCCATCTAAGATATGGGAAAAAGTGCTTTTCCTATTCTATTTTCACAAAACACCAAGATACTTCTGATATCAAATGTGACGAAGTTCCTCCCCACACACCAAATAATCAATTCCGTAGTGGATACCTGTAAGGTGCCCTCTAATTAAATTCAATTTCTACACTACACAGTAATAGTGTCGGATTCCATGGGTTTAGGGATTAGACACTTCCTAAATTTAGTGTTGATCTGACAATATCATTTATTCTGGCTTCAGTTAGCAGATATGAGTTCCATTGTGTTAAGAGCACAGTTACATGTTAACTGATAAATTGTTTGGTGTCAGAAAGCACACCGTTTCTGGAAATATTTGTTTGGAGAAAAAAATAATAAAAAATTCTGGATTTCTTATGTGTATGCTAATAGACATGGCTCTAAACAATACTCTCAAAATAACAAATCTTGCCTTTGGAGTCCCTCATGTCAACCTGAAATTTTCAAAATCATCAGAATACAGTTTTACAAAGTTTATTTAAGTAAAAACTGGGAATGACCATCCAAAAAACATAAACTCCAAAAAAAATTGGATAATTGTTCCAAAATTGAAAGTTAAGTTCTTGATTACATAGGAAGAAAACAAATAACTTTAACAAAATGACAATATTTAATATACAAGATTACTATGTGAGTTATAACAATTTAGTGACAGTTTTACTTTTCTCTGTGGCTTGTTTTTTATTTCCTTTCCAATTTAAAATAATGTATTTAACAGTTCATTTTAGACAATGTGATAGCATAAAGTATTTGTGTGAGAGACATAAGAAAAAAGTCTATCTATAATGAAGATTAGCAGTGAGAGATAAAGGGTCTTCCCTGGTGCTCTCTAGTCATTTACAATATTTTATAAAGCAATGTGGATGAGTAAGAAGGCTAATCTGTAACCGGCAAAACAAAGATTACAATTGGCAAGATTATATCTGCTTGTCAAGTGATTCAGTCCCCAAAATCATATTATTTAATTCTCAAAATAATTTAAGTTCCACAGCTTAATTTTTGAGTTACTTATTTTTGCAATCATAACATTTTTCCTTTTTTTCCACATTGTAAAGTGTTTATTCAAATGAAAAAAAGTGAAAAAAAGAAGAGAAAGAAAATAATATATTAGCAGTCATATATATTATATATTAGCCTTAGAAAAATGCATGTCATATGATTTCTTTCTCAGGTATATATGCTTTTCAAATTTGCGACTAATTATACTATTCTTGATCATTTTGTCTCATGGGAAAAATCAAATAAATATTATAGTCTAGGCAGAAGACTACTGTTTTAAAATTATGTTTTGTGCCTATACTATTTGCATCAGAAAATAAAATCCAAGAAAATTGACTTTATTGCTCATGCATTTAGTCACCAGATAGTAAGCATTACACAAGAACAACAGTTTTCAAATTTTGTTCTGCCTGTTACTGGAAACCCTAAGTCCCAATCCACATGTTTGAGAAAACAAAAACATCTTCTGATAATCTGAAGACAAAATTTGCCTTCTTCATTCTGGTGACATTTGTACTGATGGTGCAAAATCAAAAGTGGACAAAAAACTGCAAGTATTTAGCACAAATCAAGGTTGTGGCATCAAACTGCACCAGCAATAACTGTATTCTCAGCTATCCCATACTCACAATAAGGACTAAGATGACAGTTTCATATTTCCATGTAAGAATGTACCTTTGTGGCCAGGCACAGTGACATATGCCTGGAATCCCAGCATTTTGTGTAGCTGGGACAGGAGGATTTCTTAAGCCCAGCAGTGTCAGACCAGTCTGGACAACAGAACAAGTCTCCATCCCCACAGAAATAAATAATAATGATAATAATAATAATAACTATGAAAATGAAAATACTTTAGGTAAAAATTATTAATTCCCTTTTTAACTTTTTTATTATTAATGCTTTAATATTTTTTATTTAATTCAGGGGATACATGTGCAGGTTTGTTATATGGTGATATTGCCTGATGGTGAGGTTTGGGCTTCTGTGGGACCTGTCCCCCAAATAGTGAACAGGGGCCCAATAGGTAGGTTTTCAACACTTCTCCCTCTCCCTCTACCTCACTTTATTTATTGTTTCTTTTTTTAATTTTAAAGATGTGGGGTACAATTCAGGGTTAGATACACAAATGTTCATTATGCAGCTACCCAATTATTAGCTCTTTTTTTTTTACTTCTCAAACTTTATTTATTTTTATTTTTAATTTTTTTTGTTATAAAAATGTGGGGTACAATTCAGGGTTAGGTATACAAACATTGATTATGCTGGTACCCTTTTTAATGATGTATACTCCTCCCTCCCCTAGTAGTTTTCCTCTATTGCTAATCCCACCGCCCTCCTGACAGTTTCCCACTACTGCCAAACCCTTTCTTATAGTATTATAACTGTTAAAGATCCGCTTATGAGTGAGTACATATGGTACTCTGTTCTTTGTTTCTGTGATAGATCACTAAGTATGACAGACTCTAAGTCCATCCAAGTTGCTGCAAAGTTCATATGTTTGCCCGTCTTTATGACTGCATAATATTCCACTGTGTATATGTACCACATTTTTTTGATCCAGTCCAGCTTCGATGGGCAACATGGTTGGTTCCATGTTTTTGCTCTTGTGAATACAGCTGCAACAAGCATACGTGTGCAGTTATCTTTTTTGTAGAATGATTTGAGTTCCTCCGGGTGTCTACACTGCTGGTGGGAATTCAAACTAGTGTAACCTCTTTGGAAGACAGTGTGGTGATATCTGAGATAACTGACCCAGCAATTCCCCTATTGGCAATTATTAAATTTAAATGTCCTATTCCTTGGCTGCTTATCTCTTTTACTTCCTTGTTTTAAAAATTGGAAGTATTCAAAGAATATTTCTGCAGCATACTAAAATATGCTGCTTGTTCCAAGCAAAGGCAATTAGGTGAATTTTTTAGGTGTAAACTGAGGTAATTTCCTGGATATCTTAAGGGAAAATTATAAAAATTCCACAGCTAAAATCATACTCAATAGTGAATGAAAGTTTTCTACCTAAGATAAGCAACATACAAATATAATTTTTTTTTTTTTTTTTTTTTAGTTTAAGTCTTACTTTGTTGCCCAGACTGGAGTGAAGTGGCACACTCCCAGCCACTGCAGCCTCAACCTGGGTTCCGGCGATCCTTCTGCCTCAGCTTTCCAAGTAGCTGGAACTACAGGCATGTGCTACCACGCCTGGCTAATTTTTGGATTTATTGTAAGGATGAGGTCTTGCCAATTTGCCCAGGCGGGTCTTGAACTCACAGACTCAGGCAATCCACTCACCTCCACCTCCCAAAGCACGGGATTACAGGCTGAACCACCAAGCCTAGCCACAAATATAAATGTTTTTACAATGGCTATTCAATATTATATTAGAAGTGCTAGTTACAGTAATTAGGCAAGAAAAAGTAATAAAAGGCATCCAAATTGGAAAAAAAAGTGAAGTATTGCTAATATAAATGACTTTATATATAAAAAAGTCTCAGGAATCCACACACACTTACACACACATAGCATAAAAGCCACTTGAGATATTAAACCAATGAAGTACATTTTCGAGACAAACAATCAAAACACAATAAGCAGTTGTGTTACTACATACCAGCAATGAACATTTCAAACAATAACATTTTTAAAAAATCGATTGATAGCAACATCCCAAAGTAAGAAGAAAACAAACAAACAAACAAAAAACCCCAAAACCAAGAAATCAGCTTATCAAAGGAGATCAAGGACATATATTGACAAATACAAAAAACTAAAATGAATTTTAAGACATCTATATAAATAAAAAAGATCCCATGTTTAGGAATTAGAAGACTTAATATTGTTAAGAGGAAAATACTTTCCAATGCAATCTAGAGATTTCATGAAATCTCTATCAAATCGCACTGATCTTTGTGTAGAAATAAATATTCTGGTCCTCAAGTTCATAAGAAAATGCAGTGGCTCCTGGATAGCCAAAATCACACCAAAAAAAAAAAAAAGTTGGAAAATGTGTACCTACTAACTTCAAAACTGACTTCAAATCCCCAATAATTAAAATATTGTAATACTGGCCTAAGAATGAACATATAAACCAAAAAATAGAATTGAAAGTCTAGAAGTAAATTTCTATGTTTGTTGTCAATTAATCTTCCATAAGACTGCAAACAAATATCATTCATTAGGAAAAAACAGTTTCTTCAACAATTGTTCTTAAAACAATTGGATATCCACATTCAAAGAATGACATTGTGCTCCTACCTCACACCATGCGCAAAATTTACTGAAAAAGGATCAGTGACCTAAATATGAAATACAAAACTGTAAAACCCTTAGAATAAGATATAAGGGTTAATTTTTATAATATTGGATTTGGTATTAGGTATGACACCAAAAGTATAAGCTGCAAAGAGAAAAATAGATAAGTTGGACCATATTAAAATTAAATACTCTTGCATATCAAAGGGCAAGTATCAAGAACGTGTAAAGAGTTAATTTCCACAAAAGAAGAGAATGTATTTTATAAGTCTCTAGTATTCAAAATTATAAAGAATTCCTAAAAGTTGCAATTCTCCAGCAAAAATATAAACAGCTTATTAAAAAATTGGCAAAGAACTTTAGGTATTTCTCCAAAAATATATAAAAATGGTTAACAAATACATGGAGAGATGGTTACTGTCTATGGTCACCGGGAGATATAAATCAATGTCATTATGAAATGTCACTGTTAACCTACTGGGAATCAACATAAATTAAAAAAAAAAAAAGAAGGAGGAAAATTACCAGTGACATGAGGCTGAGGATGTGGAGCAATTGGAACTTTCACGCATACACATTGCTGGTAGTGATGAAAATTGGTTTAGTAGCTATGGAAAACAGCTTTGTCTTTTTCGAAAAGGTTACAAATAGAATTACCATATGACCTAGCAATTCCACTCTGAGGTCTATAACCTCTAAAAACTGAAAACAAGTATTCATACTAATACTTATGCATGGATGCTCATAGTATGACTATTCAAAATAAAAAAGATGGAAACAACTCAAATAACCATCAATAAATTAATGGAAAAACAAATGTTGGCCTAAATGTACAATGAAATATTTTTTGGCTGTAAAAAATTAAGTACAACTCCACGCAACATGAGTGAATCTCAAAAACATTATGCTAGATGAAATAAGTCAGATACAAATGGTTGAATATTGTATGATCCCATTTATATGAAATATACAGAATGTGTAAATCCATAGAGACAGAAAGCAGCTTGGTGGTTGGCAAGGGTTGGCAATTTTGTGACTGTACCATCTGCAAATTTACTACATGCAAATAAATTATTTAGTCTAAAATGGTTAATTTTATGTTTTGTAAATTGTATCTACTAAAAATAAGTAACAATTATAAAAAACATAACCCACAAGAAATCAACAAGATTAATAGTTGTATATTTTTAAAAAAATCTGAACCCTGAAGGTTTCCCTAGTGAATTCTTACAAATACTTATGGAAGACAAAAAGAGTAAACAAGTACACACAAAGTCTTTCAGGGAATATTAAAAGTGGCAACACTTTCCTTTTTAATTTTTTTAATAAAGCCAGCATTATTTTGATTTTCAATCCTTTTATGGATTTTACAACTAAATATCACAAACATTTTTCTCATTAATATAGATCAAAAAAGTCAAGAAATTATTAGCCCATCTATTCCAATAATACTAAAAATACATTATAAATAATGTAGTTTTATTCCAAATTTCAAGGCTGATTTAAAATTCAGCACTTGAACAAGATGATACATTAACCAGAAAAAAGAGTAGAAAAATAACATAATGATCTTCATAAAACATCTTATAAAATGTACAATTGATAATGGTTTCTATTATCAAACTAGAAATAGAACAATAGTTCCTTAATTTGATGCAAATTTTTAACAAAAGAACTTTTTTAATGTTAATTGTGAAGCCTACTTTCACTCCTTCTATTCAACATTTTACTAAGGAATCTTACAAATGAAGTAAAATGGGAAAATGTATATAAAATGTAAAGATTGGAGTGAATGATTTAGCTGTGTAATTATTGTTAGAAAACATAGTTGAGTCCATAAAAAATAAAAAAGAATCTCCAGATCACTATTATAATTAATAATTTGAATTTAGCAAAATTACTGGATTAAAGGTCAATGTAATAATTAATTATATTTCTACATACAAGCAATTTAAAGTAGAAAATGAAGTTTTAAAATTATACCATTTATAACTCTATCAGAGAACATAAACAACTTAAGAAATAAGAAAGGATGTTCAAGTCCTTAAAAAAAATTACAAAGCAAGACCATAGATGCATTTAAAAAACAAAAACACCTAAATGCATTTAGAGGTCAACCATGTTTATTAGCTTCTAATTTATATTCATGAATTAGAAGGTCCCTGATTGTAAAGATTGATCCATAATTGCAATGCAATCCTAATTGAAATCTCATTAGGTTTTATAATATAAATTTCAAAGTTTATGCTAAAATGTATATGTAAACAAAAAGTACCAAGGGTAGTCAAAACAACATTGGAGAAGGAAAACCATGTTGATGAATTCTCACTACCAAATTTCAGGATTCAACACAAAGCCACTTTAACTGAACTAGTGTGATATTGACTCATGGAGAGTGTGCAACTCCTAGTTGGGTTTCCATAACAAAATAGCATAGACTAGGTGGTTTAAACAAACAAAACTGTATTCATTACTGTTCTGGAGGCTATGAAGTCCAAGATCAAGATCAAACCAGCAGATCTGTTTCATGGGGGCGGGGGAAGTGGGGGGGGGGAGAGAGAGAGAGAGAGAGACTGACTCTTCCTCTTCTTATAAGGTTGTCAATCCTACCAGATTAAAGCCCTACCCTTATGATCTCATTAAATCTTAGTTACCTCCTCCTAAAAACCCTATCTTCAAATATAGTCATATTGGAGATTAGGACTTCAATATATGAATATAGGGAGGAAGGATAGGGAGCAGGGGCACGATTCAGTCGATAGCAAACGGGCAGACAAACAGGCCAATAAAAATAAATAGAATGGAAACAGATTCCCTGTATAAAGTTACTGATGCAATTTAGAAAAAGTGGCATTTTAAAAAGCTGTTACTTGGTCAATTGCATATTCATACAGAAACAAAAAACAAATCTTGACCATTACCTCCTATGACACACAAAATTAAACGAAAGTGGATTGTATGCTGAAATGCAAAAAGTAAAACAGTAAAGCTCCTGTAAGTTAATATGGGAGAATATTTTAATGACACCGGGATAGGCAAAGATTTCTTTAATTGCACACAAAAAATCACTTAACTTTAAGGAAAGATAAATAAACTAAATTAAATTAATGTGTTAAATATATATACATTATATATATAGCTTTTTTTTTTTGCAGAAGACATAATTAAGAGGGTAAAACTAACCAAAAATCAGATTTATATGTCTGATAAAGGCTGATATCCAGAACATATAAAATAGTGCTATAAATCAGGCAACCTAACAGAGAAAATCAGCAGAAAATTTGACAAGTATTTCATGAAGACTAGCAAAATGTCAAGGAAGGACTCAAACTATGCAATCAAATACTCTTCGAGAAGATTGGAATACAGATATAGTAATAACAGACACATATTTAAAGTTAATCAGTTCTGCAGGAGGTATCCAATCAGTTGGTCTGTTATTTTCTGCCAAGCAAATCCCTGAATCAACCTGGTTTCTATATTCTTCAAGTACTGGCTATTTGACATTTTTTTCACTTCTGTGATTTCCTGCATATACTTGTAATAATTGCTTTGTGTGTTTATCTTACTGTTCTGGGCTGTATTAAAAAAAATTGCTACATATGTATTTATTTAACAAATACTTTTCTTAAACAGAGCATGCCCACAGCTAATTTTCAAGTCTAGAATAACCAAGTGACCATCAATTCCTAAATTATTATTATTTATTCTTATCGGTATATATTATGAGAACAAAAAGGACAATTCAGATACTATGTAGCAGTCTGAATACTCTATTGATTTGCAAACGTTAGGCAGGTTTATATTTGAAGTTTAGTGTTTTATAAATGGAATATTTTTACTTTCTAAATCACTGGGGGGGCATTGTTACCCTTTTAAAACAGAATATCAGAAATATCAGCCCTTCTCTCATCCTCATCTAAAACATGAAAGGTAATTCCCAAGCAATAACTTCTGTCTACTTCATGTAAAGTACTTCATGAAAAAAAAAATGTTGAAAATCTTAAGGCCATGGAAATGGATTTAAAGGCATCAAACTGCATGTACGACCTTGACCCAGAATAAATCACTGGATTTTCTTGCATCTCACTATGCTCATTTTCAAATTGGAATTTAAGTCCTTATGGGGGTGGGATACTGAGAATGTCTATAAGCATAATGGTAAGCTCTTACATAAAATACTATGGAAGCCGGGCTCGGTGGCTCAACCTGTGATCCCGCGCCTTTGGGAGGCTGAGGTGAGTGGATTGCCTGAACCCGCGGGTTCGACACCCACCTGGGCAGGCGAGACCTCATCTCTACAATAAATAAAAATTAGCTGGGCGTGGTAGCGCGCGCCTGTAGTTCCAGCTACTTGGAAGGCTGAGGCGGAAGGATCGCCGGAGCCCAGCAGGTCGAGGCTGCGGTGGCCGGGAGCGGCCACTGCACTCCAGTCTGGGCGACAGATTGAGACTCCAACTCAAAAAAATAATAAAATAAAATAAAATAAAATAAAAAAATACTATGGAAATGCACTTGATAGTTTCAGTGACTATCCAAAAAAATATGATGTAGTATCAATTTCCAAAGTCTAGATCTCTGAAATTTTGAAAAGAATGCTTTACAATAAACTAATAGGATAGTTATTTTTTTTCTTGAGAAACTGTATAGAAAATATTTGTTTTAAAATAAGTATTCTATGAATCAAAATAAAATCAAAGATATATAGTGCTATAAAAACCAGGTCACAGCTTTCTGCCTTAACTCTCTCCTTTAGTGACTTAGACTGGCCTATTCAGATAATCTACTAGACTAACAGTTATTTTGCTGAAGCAATTGCCTTAAAAATACATAGTTGCTCCATGGAGGCATGAGATAAGGATTGTGGAGTTCAGCTGCATGAAGGTATTCACTGTTCTTATTATACAGAAGTGTGTTTGTCTTTCACAATTGCGAAACTGAAGGACAGCTGACTTCAGAGCCTGTTAGAACCATGAACTAAAGAGATTTGTCTCCACCCATCTCTTAACTCTGTTTCCTTGGTATGCTATGCTCCTTCTTTCTTATGGCATTTTGCTCCTTCTGGCAAATAATTCTTCAAGCACCATCGCCTTCAAATACAATAACTCAGGGAACAAGAGCAATCTCTGCCTCCCCTTATCCCCAGAAACCAATGATCAAACCTAACGGGAGGCCCAGTCCCCTGGCAATTTGTGGCCTAAGAGTGGTATAGATGGTGAAAGATAGCAAGAGAACACACAACCTCAAAATATCAGGGAGTGTATTAGTTTTCTCTAGAAAAGCAGAACCAATTGGGTGTGTGTGTGTGTGTGTGTGTGTGTGTGTGTGTGTGTGTGTGTGTGTGTGTGTTTATGCATGCGCACACATGTGCAGAAAGAGATTTTGAGAATCGACTGATGTGATCATGGATACTGGGGAGATCTGTGGTGGAAAGACAGCAGACTGGAGACTCAGAAAGAGCTGATGCTACAGTTAAAGTCTGAAGGCTGTCCACTAGCAGAATCTGTTCTTGCTTGGGGAAGTTCAGGCTTGTTCTATTCAGGCCCTCAATGAACTGAGTAAAGTTTACCCTCATTAGAGAGAGAAATCTGGCTTTACTCAAAATCCACCAGTTTAAACGAAAGCCCCATCCAAAAACACTCTCACAGAAACATCTATAAGAGTGTTTAATCATATATCTAGGTACCGTGTGATATTTGGTTACATGCCAAGTTGATACATAAATTTAACCATTACATGGAGGAATTATTTGGTAAAGAAAGTGCAGACAGTGTTACCAGGTGATAGATGACAGAGAAAATAATTGCTTTAGATGTATGCTATTCTCTTATTTTCACTTAGCACATATGTATTCAAAGACACACACACACACACACGCACACACACACACACACACACACACACCTAGTCTTTTCTAGATTCAGAGATTTTCCTTTGTGGAAATCTTACTTCCTTTCTTTTATTATTGTCTTCAGTGCCTTATAAAATGTATTGCATGAAGTAAAGTACAATATAAATAATTATTTAATAAGCTGGAGGAAAAGAAATATAATTGAAATAACACCAGTAAAGTCACCAGGAAACTTAAATACCAGATCAACTACTTAACCTGTGTTTTGCAGATGCAAAAGCAAAAAACAGAGGAGTTGGTGGTCAACTGAGGAGTCTTGAAGAGTTCCTTAACCCTTTACATTCCATGACAGAGACATGTGAGTGGGAGATTGTTTTTAAATTTCTTATGACTATGATGAATAGGAATAATTACTTAATAGAAGATTAAAGGACATCTCAATATTTCTTCTTCTTTCTCAATGTAGAAGACAGGTTTTGAACTGGCTATTCATTCAGTTACTTGTTCTCATATCTCCACTGACTTCGTAAAGTAAGCTCTTTAGAATCGGCTGACGTCACAGAAAATGATTGGCCTGTGATCTGCATGCACCCTGGGATTGTTTTATTTGCCCCCTGAACAGTGTTAACCTTATTTAAAAATATTGATGAGATTGAAAGGTAAGATTTCACATTAATATTTAGATTTTTTTTTAAAGACAAAGGAGCTGGAGGAGGAAGGAGAAGCAAGGAGAAGGAAAAGAATCATGAAGATTGGGAGGAAAAGGAGCAAGAGGAAGAGGAGAAGGGGAAGAAAGAAAGAAAAGGGGGAGGAGAATGAGCAAGATTGTGCATTGCTTCTGTGTGTGTGTATGTGTCTCTGCCTGTGACTTTGTAGTGTGTATAACAAGGCTGAGTACAGATGAATTACTGGTAACCATATCAATCAAGACACAAATATAACCTTACTTGTACATGCCCCTATATTATTCTGGTTCCCCAAGATTTCACTAGTTCTTGCTTATGTCTAGTTATTCATTTACTCATGCAATAAGCTTTATTCCAGAAACAAAAGACATTTGGTTCCACTCATTGAGAGGCTCACATTTTGGAGAAATGTAGCACAGCAGTTTTCTAAGGGATAGTGTATTAATTTAAAAATTTCTAGCCGTACTCGGTAATCCTGTGCCTTTGGGAGGCTGAGGTGAGTGGATTGCCTGAGCCCGCGGGCTCGAGACCCGCCTGGGCAACTTGGCGAGACCTCATCTCTACAATAAATCAAAAATTAGCCGGGCGTGGTAGCGCGTGCCTGTAGTTCTGGCTGCTTGGAAGGCAGAGGCAGAAGGATTGCCGGAGCCCAGCAGGTCGAGGCTGCGGTGGCCGGGAGCGGCCACTGCACTCCAGTCTGGGCGACAGAGTGAGACTCCAACTCACAAAAAAAAAAAAAAAATTTCTTCATGGATACTTAATACAAGCAACTACTAAATTATACAACATTTATTGGTCTCTTACAATATTTTAGACACTGACATCAAGGTTTTACATACTTCAATACACATATAAAATAGTCACTAATATAGTGTATTATTATATTTATTTTAGGAAATCAGGTTCTGAGACACAGAGGGATTAAGTGATGTTAATACTCATCTACCTGGCTTTGTGGTGAAAAACATGATGTATTGCTTATAGCAACCACATGCCAGTTTTTGTTTTTAATTCAATGCTTACAGTAGCCTAGGCACAGAGGATTGTAGCCACATATTATACAGCAGATTGTGAACCTAAAGTATGTATGTGATTAGTATGTGTCTAATTTCACATGGTCAGAAAGTGATAGGCCTGATATTTGGTCACAGATCCTTTAAAATCAAGACTAATTCTCCATCCATAAACCCATGCCCTGTAGAGTTTGCTGAAATACAAAATACAGAAGTTAATATTGTTGAAATTTTACTTAAGTCTTCTTTTAACCTTTCAAGGGGGATAATTTTTTTCTACCTGCATTTTGACTCCTGTTCACTGTCAAATTTTTTATGAAAATCCAAAGGTATTTTATTTTATTGAACGTGTTGCACATACACACATATGCACACACTCTGGGCAGAATTGGTCCACATTTCCTAGACTTATCAGACTGTAAAACTAACATCAAAATAGAAAATGGCATTTTCTTCTCTTCTATTGCAACCCTGATTATTATTATTATTTTTTTACATAATAGAACCCCAATTAGAATGGCTGCAGATCAAAGGCAAAGCTGCATTAAGGAATAGTCAGGTGCTGAGGCTGGCTGGCTTCTGACAGCTTTTAGCCGCTTTGATCAGACACCTATCAGCACAGACAGGCACATTTTTTTTTCCTTTTGTCTGAGTCAGGAAATGAGAGAGATGATAGCTGCCTTTTGGTCCTAATCCTAACCACTCTGCTTGACAGGAGATGAAAGGAACACCAATTACCACTGGTAATGGCTGACTATAGTGTGCACTCATTATCCTAGTTATCATTACAAATTACATGGTAGTCTCGGTTACCTGAGGAAAGGAATATTTAAAGCAAGCAAACTCTACCAGCAATTTTTGATGAACCCCAAGAGAAGAGCCCTCTGCCAAAGTGTTTTTAACACAGCCTCACCCAGAAGATGAAATCAAATGAAGAGTCCCAAGTCTCACTGTCATTATTCTTCCCAATGTTATCCAGCTGAGAACTGTGTGTGTGAGTGAGACTGTGAGATGAGAGAACACAGCACTTCATGTGTCTATAGCTAAGCTTAGAGCTCTCTTGTCCTTAAATGTTTTCTCAAGGACAGTTTACGTAGTTGCTTCTGGGCATCAGTAGATAAGTCAGCATGTGGAAAACACATCTGGTTAGCAAACTAATTTTAAGGTACGTCAATGAAAAAACTACGCATTGCCAGCCATTTTTTTTCCTCCCACAGTTGTTGATCCAGGGTAGGTTTAGATCTGTGGAAAGTTTGAAGTAACAATATCAACGTTGCAACTACTTTTCCCATAAGCATATATGTATTTGTGTTTGTGCCTGTGCAAATGCTTATGATCGTGTAGGTGGTAGTACGAAGTGTGGACTTATATCTGGGTCAGAGACTTACTGACTATTTAATATATATATGCTTTCATTTAATCTTCACACCAATGTGGAGACATAAGTGTTTGTATAAAATGCTGAAATGAGACAAATGATGATTCAGGAAGTTATTATAAAATTGTTCAGAGTCAATTAAAAAAAAAACTATGACTTTTGGATCTAGTTTTATCTGCCATAACTTTGTGATTTATTTTACCATGTTTGAACCTTCTCATTATCAGGAACTTGTTTGCATATTTATACTAGCTTATGGTGTATCTTTATCCAGAATATTCTTCTTAATCTGTCAGTTTTACTCTGTTTGCAAGGCCCAGATCACTTGTCATCAGTTTGTGAAACTTGGCTTTATTACTGTAGTGAATATTACTTTCTCTATCTTCTAAATATCCATGGCACAGTTCTCATTGTGATGATGTGTTAGAGTTAGTTCTGAGCCTTTCGAAGATGTGGCCAAATCTTATTCATTTCTGTAACCCAGCTTAGCACAGTGCCTAAAAAAAGAGAACAAAATGTATATTTAATGAATCTTTAAATTAAACTCAATCCAATTATTAGAGGAATTGTCACTATATTTTTTCAGACAAGTAACAAGGGGTTCTTCTAAAATTCGATCTACCTTAGCCTTGATTTTTAAAAAGTTATTTTTCATAAAGACTAACAGAAAATTTTACCTAACAACTTTCTATAATTAAAAATAAATAGAATTTTCTTAAGTAGTTAAATAGATTGCACCAGATAAAGATAATAATTTTAAACTCTGGACAAAAAATTAAAACGTACACAAGTACATGCATATATACAAGTACTCACACAACCACACTTATTTGAAGACACTGAGGAAATTTCAATAGCAGGTAAAACCAGAGAAGAAAAGGAGATAAAAAGTTGTCACTAGACAATTTCAAAATTAATAATATTAGTAAAGCAATTGACAGTTCCAGGAAAAAGGACTATTGAATGTATTACATAAAATTATTAGCACAAGCTGCTAGGGCAAAAATGCAGCTAAACATATGCTATACATACAAAATTGTATCTTTTAAAAATAATGATTAAATTATGTGTCTTAAAAAGCAAATTCTAAAGCAAGCTATTTAAAAAAAGACAAACTAAAAACAAAGACATCAAAAGAATAAATGTAAAATGATGGACAATGACATACTTGTGACACAAGGTTATGATTTTGATATTCAGCAGGGTTAGGTATGACATTTCAGATTTAAAAAGCTAACAGAGATAAAATAGACACTAATATTAAATATAAAAATAAATTACAATCATCCTGTAAGATATAAAAACTTATGCATCTAATTACATAACAGCTTTATAAAGTTAAAATTGCAGTAGATGCAAAGAAAAATAGAACCATACTACTAGCAGACTTTAACAAACCTCTACCTACCTCACACAGATAAAGTGGATTTTAAAAATAGTAAAAAAAAAAAAAGCAAACTATTAAAGTAAATAATTTTTTTGCAAAAGTATGAGTTGTATGAGTTAAAAATTACTCTTACCTTAGACCATCAAAAAATTCACAAATTACAAATAACAAAAATCACACAAAACATATTGGTAAACAATCCCCAAACACTAGACATTAAAACACTAGTCTAGCAAAATAATAAAGGCAACATTCTATTATGCTATTAGGGTAAGAGGAAAATAGCAGATCAAAAGTCAGAAAATAATAATAATATGATAGAATTAAAAGAAATTATTATATATGGCACCGATCATGAAACTATGCTTTTCAGGTATAAACTACTCACTGACTGTTTTATGATAAAATTTTATTGGAACATAAAGACATATATAAAGTCACTTATCTATTACCAATTGTAGATTTTATGCCACAATGACTGAGTTGAGTAGTTGCAACAGAAACCATATCTACCAAAAAGTATATACATCTTAATATTTAACATACATTTATGTATGACTCAAACAACCAAACCCAAAACACACTGTCTTTTCAAATTTGAGCCATAATATTCTATATTTTTGAAAATAAAGCCATCTTCACAACACAAAAGAATTCAAGTAATGCAAATTTTATGTATTTATTGCCACACTATAGTTAAATAAATATTATGATTTTTGAAAAACAAATAATATGTTTTTAAATTACCTCTGGCATGAAAAAGAAATTAAAAAATGTTTTGTAAAGAATAACAGTGGTAACACACATATGAAGAAAAGGTCACTTGCAGTGAAATCAGTGTTTAACTAGATATTTCTCACAGTAAACTGAAGAAGAAATGGCTCAAATCAATGACTTTAGCCTCCAACTTAAGAAATTTGCACATTAAAAAATGAGTAAATTTTACCTGAAGTGAGTGAAGAGGAAAATAATAAAAATAAGTGAAATATAAAAGCAAAAGTCAAAGATAAATCAAAATTTGGTTCGTTTGCAAGGTTAGTAACTTCTAGCTAGCTTTTTTGGGCCAAAATAATGTAAGACACCAAAAATCAATACCAGAAATAAGGAGGGGCCCCATTCACGTTCTACCGATGTTAAAATAATAAATGAGTATTATGAACAATTTTACTGACAAATTCAGCGATCTAGATTAAGTGGATAGATTTCTAGGAAAAAACTAAAACCAAAGGTTTTTCCTGAAGAAAGATATTAACTGAACAGTCCTATATTTATTTTAAAATTGAATGTATGGTTTAAGATTTTCCCACAAAAAAATCTTCAGACACATCTGGTGTCACTGGTAAGTTCTACCAAATATTTAATAAAGAAAACAATTCAAACTCTTCAAAAAAATATATTACGTTAACTTCTTCCAAACCAGATAAAGAAGATTGCAGCAAAAAAGAGAGGAAAAAAAAAAAAAACACCAAAAAAAGTACACACTCAGAGCTTTCATGAACATAAATGCAAGCATCCTTAAGAAAATGTTTGCAAGTAAAATCCAATAATATAAAAAATGAATAATACATCATGGTGGTGTCAATTCAAATAATGCAGAGTTAATTTATGCATGAAAATCACATGCAATTTATCACAAATATGTTTAAAAAGAAAAATTATATTATTTTCACTTAGATGCAGAAAAATCTTTTGAGATAATCCAGCAGCTATTTTCTAAATAAATAAATAAATAAGGACAAACAAAGGAAAGGAAAGGAACATTCTGAACCTAAAAAAAGGCTTTTATAACAAGCCTTCAGGTAACAGCTACCATCACACTTAATGATAAAAGACTGAATGTTTTTTCTCTAAGATAAAGAACAAGGTAACAATGTACTAGAGGTTTGATAAGACAACAAAAATAAATAAAAGGCATCTATATTTGAAGGGTAGATGAAAAACTATCTTTATTCAAGATGAAATGATCATCTAGGTAAAACATCCTTTAGGATCCATAGAACAGAACACACAGATGACTTAAGAAATAATATTTCAGCATATAAAA
This sequence comes from Carlito syrichta, assembly GCF_000164805.1. Taxonomy (NCBI): domain Eukaryota; kingdom Metazoa; phylum Chordata; class Mammalia; order Primates; family Tarsiidae; genus Carlito; species Carlito syrichta. Next base: position 42,875 of record NW_007260136.1, on the reverse strand, counting down.
TTTATTTATTAGCTCTGTATTATGACCAGCAGAAACTAATTAGAAATTATAATTTAAAATAGCAGCAAAATATTAAATTATTCAGGATAAGTTTCACTAAAGATAATTAAGACCTATACCCTGAAAATGTAAAATATTGATGAGAGAACCGAAGAAGTTTTACGGAAATGGATAAATATATTTTTTTCATTGATTGGAAGAATCAATAGAGTTAAGGATCAATTGATTGCATATTAATCAAAAGGTTCAATGGGATCATAATCAAAATCATAGCAGATTTTTATTATGAAAATTGATTAGCTGATTCTAGAATTTATACGAAATAAAAGGAATATAGGTTAACCAAAACAATTTTGCTAAAGAAAACAAATTTGGAAGACTACCACTTCTTGAATTTAAGAAAATTAAGTCTATGGGTCTTTTTTAATTTTAATTTTTTATTATAAAGATGTGGGGTACAATTCAGGGTTAGGTATACAAATGTTGATTATGCAGGTACCCTTATTGATGAGGTATGCCCATCCCTCCCCTAGCAGTTTTCCTCAACTGCCAATCCTACCCTCCTTCCCCTGACAGTTTCCCACTACTGCAAATTGCTTTCTGATAGTATTATAATTGTTCAAGTTCTGCTTATGAGTGAAAACATATGGTACTCTGTTCTTTGTTACTGTGATACATCACTGAGTATGATTGACTCTAAACCCATCTATGTTGCTGCAAAGTCCAAATGTTTATCCTTCTTCATGACTGCATAATATTCCATTGTGTATATGTACCACTTTTTTTATAATTCAGTCCAGCTTCAATGGGCAACATGGTTGATTCCATGTTTTTGCTATTGTGAATAGAGCTGCAACAAACATACATGTGCAGGTATCTTTTTTGTAGAATGATTTGAGTTCCTCAGGGTATATTCCCAACAGGGTAAATGCTGTGTCATATGGAAGGTCAATTTCTACTTCTTTCACAAACTGCCACGCTGTCTTCCAAAGAAGTTGCACTACTCTGCATTCTCACCTGCAGTGTAGAAGGGTTCCTTTTTCTCCACATCCTTGCCGGCATCTATTGTTTGTTTTATTAATGATGGCCACCCTTACTGGGGTTAGGTGGTATCTCAATGTGATTTTGGTTTGCATTTCTCTGATGATGAGTGAGGCTGAGCACTTTTTCATGTGTCTGTTGGCTGCCCATATATCTTCTTTTGAGAAGTGTCTATTCATGTGTTTTGCCCACTTTTTAATGGGGTTCTTTGTTTTTTTCCTTTCGGCATGTTTGAGTTCCTTGTAGATTCTAGATGTTAGGCCTTTGTCAGATATTCAGTTGACAAATTTTTTTTTCCCATTCTTTGGGCTGTCTCCCTGCTCTCTTAAGGGTTTTGTTTTGCTTTGCAGAAGCTCGTTAGCTTGATGAGGTCTCACTTTATCTTATTTCTTAAGGTATGGGCATTTAGGGTTCTGAATAGGAATAAGTCTAGGGCTCTTAAGACAGTGTGTTGACAAATTGCTAGACAACTAGATCAATGTGCCAGAATATATACAGTCTAGAAATAGACCGACATGTGCATAATGATAAAAAGGGAAACAATCTTCACCTCAGATCAGAAACAGCTTTCAGATGTCCATTTGCACCATCTCTATTGAACATTGTACTGGAGGTTCCAGCCAGTTTAGTATGGCAACATGTATAAATGAAGGACATCTAAATGGAAAGTGGCAAACAAAGCTATCATCTACAGACAAACTGCTGTGAAGTTTGACACAAAGCTAAGAGGAATGTTTAGTGAGTTTGCACTGTACAAGATGAACCAACACAAATCAACTATATTTTTATAGACTATCCAAAAGCAATCTGAACTTTAAAATACCATACACCTCAGCATCAAAGGAATGCTTAGCATAAAATATTTAGGGATATATCTGAAAAGAAGAATGTTTTATTTTAAAGCCTATAGAATATTTTAAAAATAAAAACTATAAAATTTTAGTAACCCTGGTTTGGTTGAGATTTGTCAGCTACAACATGAAAGGATGAATTATAAAATCAGTAAGTTAAGATGAATTATAAAATCAGTAAGTTAAGGATGAATTATAAAATCAGTAAGTATCAGTAAGTTGACTTTATCAAAATAAAAAATGATTACTCTTCCAAAGCCACTTTATAAAATTAAAATGCAAACTACAAATTTTGAGAAGTCTTGTGCAAAACATATATTGGTCAAAGTAATAGCATCTAGCCCATATAAGCAGCTCTCACAACTTAATAAGTCATAAACCATTCATAAAATAAAGAGTACAAAATTTGAAAGACATCCCTCAAAAGAATGGTTGGATATATCGCAAAGGAATGTATATGAGTGTAAAATAAGCACTTAAAAAAGTGTTCAGTATTGTTACTCATTAAAGCATTGCCAGTTAAACCGCTCATGAAATACAATTACACACATACTAAAATACATATATACTAAAATTTCAAAATTGTAAAATCGATAATGTATGAGGAGTGACCCCCCAAAATGGAATTATCACTTGGAGGATGAGCCCCTTGTAGAACAGGCTTCTCTTGCCTGGTAAATGTTCTAGGAACCCACAGGCATTAGTGTACCAGCTAGCATTGTTCTGAGAGGCTGTGTTGGCTTCAGGGAATTTTTTTTTTTTGGGAGAGTCTTTCAACATATCTGCCCATTTCATGATGGGTGATATACAAGAACAATCTGCCTACATCACACTGTGTTCAGCAGTTTTTGACCACAAATGGCATGACCCCCATTCTCCACACTCCCTATTCATATGATCTATGCCCCACCGCCAGTGACTTTTTTTGTTGTTGTTTCCCCAGATGAAAAACATCCTCAAAGTGAAATGCTTTGCGATGTGGAAGAGATGAAACAAAAAACGGCAGAAGCACCAAAAAGCATCAAACTTGACGTGCTCAAAAACTGTTTTAAGACCCGCCTGGGCAGCGAGATCTCATCTCTATAATAAATCAAAAATTAGCCGGGCGTGGTAGTGCGTACCTGTAGTTCCGGCTGCTTAGAAGACTGAGGCGGAAGGATTGCTAGAGCCCAGCAGGTTGAGGCTGCAGTGGCTGGGAGCGGCCTCTGCACTCCAGTCTGGGCAACAGAGTGAGACTCCAACTCAAAAAACAACAATAACAAAAACTGTTTTAAGCAGTGAAAAAAGCATCCTAGTAGGTGTATTCCATCAAACAGAGCATACTTTGAAGGTGACTGAATTTTTGCATGTAAGAATAAATACATAATTTTTCATTAATAAATTCTGGGATTTTTTGGTAGTCTTTTGTATAATGTCATAAAATCCTTCACATCTTTGAATTAAAATTTCACTTACAGGGAATTATCCCCTATAGATATAGTAAATAATAATGATCATGGTATAAATAATTTTTTTAAAAGACTGGAGAAAAATTCAAAATGCAGCAGGCATTAACAGGGCTCTTGTTTTTATATCTGTACCAGAGATACCAGACAACTATTAAAAGTATAATCCCAGAAGATCATCACTAAGTGAAAACATCAGCATGTGAAAACCTTAGCATATAAAACTTCATATGATTTATGAACTCAGTGGATCAAGTCAATTATAATAAAGCACATTTAGATAACCAAGGTTGGTTTCAAGGTGATTTTTTTCTTTTTTTCCCTATATTTTCTGTATTTCCAAATTTCTACAATGACAATATGTTATGCTAATATCAATATGCATTAATTTAAGAATCATTTTTATGTATATTATATCACATTTAAATGTATTTTATATGTATGTATTTAATCACATTTAAATGTATTTTATATGTATGTATTTATTTGAGTTGTATATATTTAATAAATATGCTAAAAAGATAACTTATTTGTACTAGTCTACTTTTTACATACAATTTTTGCAGAACCCTTACTTTATATCAGTCTGTTTTTCAACACTGTGTACACACACACACACACACACACACACACACACACACACATAAGTATATTTCTTTTTTTTCGCCCTTCAGATATTTTATGGATACTGAATTTGACACTTTCACACTGGAAAAACCAAAGTCACAGTATTAGTCATTTATGCAAAGTACTCCAGCATTTAAGAGCCTGTATTTGATATCATGCAATATAGTGAGAGAGATCTCACTTGTTACCACTTTCATTCTCTTCCCAGAAAAGAACTTTCAATAAGCCACATTTATTTTTCTGTATTCCTTTCTTATTTTTCTTGTCTTCTTTTGTGAAAGTTTGTTTCTACAGGCAAGTTCTCTGTGTATTTTAAACAAGGAGTACCTTGGCTCACCCATGTTCTTTTCGTATGTTTCTGTTTTGCAGTCTAAGCTTCTTCAATTCTATGTATATCACTCTTAAGACAATAAATATTTCTAGTCACTCTGCCATTCTAATGATATATCTGGATTTGGTTCAGATTAATGAACCACTGATGGTGTTTTTGTTGAGCTAATTTTAAGTGTTCTAACTTCTTTTATCCAAACAAAAAAAGAATTATAAACTTCAATACATTAAATAACAAGTCAATAATGACTTTTGAAAAATGCTGTACATCACTGAATTTTACTTGCTTTACTTTTCCTTTACCACGAGTTGGTCAAAATAGAACTATGGCACAAAATTTGAGAGCAGGCACATGAGAAACTTTCTAGTAGTACAAATTTTACTTATGTAAAAATGAAGCAATAAAAATATTATATTGTTTCTATTTTTACATGCTACTCTTCTCATCTCCGAGCTGATTCTTATAGAGCCAATCATGACATAATCAAGTACTATAGCTAAAAATATATGTAGATTACCTAAATAAACTTCATTCATCATCATCTCTCCGTCCACTTAATTGTTTCACAAGTAAGAACTACACTAAAAACTGTCATACATAATTCTTACAATGAGTTGCTGTAGTAAATAAAGAAATGGAAGATTAAATAAATAAATAATCAGTAAATCCCTTAAATGACATAATATGGGTATCGAACTTCAGATCATTTTCTAATATTATTTCAATTATTAATAATACTTTCAACAGCACTATGAGGCAGACAGCATTTCCTATAGATTATAAAGGTTAGAAACTGAGGATCATAGATGTTAAACAATTAGTCCAATATTATAATTTATCTGGTAAACTACACTTCTCCTTAAGCTACCAGAATCTAATTAAGGTATTTTCAAAACTACTACGTAGTTGCCTGTGTATTACAATGACATGCATGTGTATTTTCATACAACTATATTTTAAATGTTGGTTGGTCACTCGATGTGGTTTGTCCTTTGAAATATTTCAACAAATATTGCTAAATACATCACTCCTTTCCAATATAGCTCTAATTATGCACATTATTTTATGGTGATTTTTACCTACACTTAACCAGCTGTTTTGCACTTGGCTGTTTGGAAGGTTAATAAGGGAATGATTTATTGATGGCATTCAAAACTCTTTATGGCTAGGTCATGGCCTGTAATGTCAACTGCCTGTCTACCAGGATATCATAACTTGTTTGCCTTGAGGCTGACTATAAAAAGGAGATACAGGACCTTTGTCTAATTTTATTTCCTTGAATTTGTGCTGACCACATCTAGGTACTCCTTAAAACATTATTATGTAGACAACGAAGAAAAAAACGGCTGAAATAGCTAAATGCTCTCATAGTTATAAATTTAAGTATTATATTAATTAAAGAAATGATATTTTTAATTTTACTTAGGTCATACTTTTAAATTGTTACTTGTGATTATGCCACTTCCTGAAATTGTTTGTGGATGGATTTTAAGAAATATAATGTTGGATAAGAGAAGAAAAGCACAACAAACTCATGTACACTGTACTGCCAGTGTTTAAAAAATATACATATGTCGTATAAGTATTGAAAGAGATAGATAATTGACCATGTCAAGGTAGTGAGAATGTGTCATGACTAATATTTAATACTGACAACTAAAAATATTTTTATAAATTAAAGTTTTAGGATTAAAGATTAAGTTGTGACCTGTTGATTCATTTGGTTAAAATTATATCAGCAATTTTGCATGCTTATAAATAATACATAGCTTATAAATAATAATAAAAACTTCTATAGTTTAAAGATGAGCATTTCATTTCATTAATATTATAGTACTTTTGTTTATAAAAATTAGGTTGCCAGGGTATAGAGCAAGAATATCTTGTCTTCACTTTTTTTTTTTTGAGTTGGAGTCTCACTCCGTCACCCAGACTGGAGTGCAGTGGCCGCTCCCAGTCACTGCAGCCTTGACTTGTTGGGCTCTGGCGATCCTTCCGCCTCAGTCTTCCAAGTAGCTGGAACTACAGGTGTGCGCTACCATGCCCGGCTAAGTTTTGATTTATTGTAGAGACGAGGTCTTGCCAAGTTGCCCAAGCAGGTTTCAAACCCACGGGCTCAGGCAATCCACTCACCTCGGCCTCCCAAAGTGCTGGGATTACAAACTGAGTCACCGAGCCAGGCCCACTTTTAGTGATCAACTGCCTTTACAGATAACATGGGAAGTATGCAAGAAACCTGCCATATGCCAGTGGCTGCACCTGTTCCTTTATATGGCGATTACATCGAATTTCCACAATCACTCATAACATTAAGTAGACTTTATTAGCCCTGTCATATACACAAGAGACCTGGAGGTGAGAAATAGTCTTGGAACTAGAAATTGAACCAGACAGCTGTGCCTAAACCCAAAATGCACACATTGCCATAAGTACTGCATGAATAGATATACCAGAGCTAAAATTTAGAGAGACTCCCCTGCTTGTTCTTTCCCAGTACTTACACCTGATTGAATAGATATTCTTTTCTTTTGTCACCATATGTATTTAGCTCCAAGTTCCTCTGAAAGATCCCCTGTGAATGCCCCAAACGTTCCTTGGCACTGTTGGTCAGTCAGTTGATGGTTGACTTTTATCCTGATGGTTTTGTCTGTTTTATGCCACTGGTGACCTTTCCCCCTATTCTCTTTGTAATGTACCCCACTCAGTCTTTCTCCTTCACAATGTTTCCACTTCAATTGCCATTCTGTAATCAGTCTAGTTATAGATTCAGGCTATATTCTGAGATTGTTTCCACTGTTTCTAGATATGAATAATGGCTATGATCAGATCAAGAATATAATGTCTATCATTTTCAGAAACAACAAAATATATTTTTAAAAATAAAAACAAATCTATTTTGCAAAGTTACATTAATAATCTATTGTATCACCTCTATGCTACCTAGCATTTACTATGCGTTCCAAGACACAAATTTCTAAGTATTGACACCATAATCAGGGTGTGACACCTTTCAAGAACAATTCAAGATTGACTTTTTCCCACTTTGTTAAATTGTCTCCATCGTAGGTGTAGATGTCATCAAAGCTCAGACTTAACCAGGCCAGTCCCTGGGCTCAGAGGTATAGTAATGACAAAAGCTAGTACCTATTACACTATTACCAAGTACTGGTCCTTTACACTTGGCCCAGTTTTGTATATGTTGTGTCTAATCTTAGTAAAAACTTTAAAACTAGTTATTATTAGCCCCATTTTACAGATAGGAAACATATAACCCTAACCCTGAATTGTACCCCGTATCTTTATCATAAAAAAAAGAAAAAGAAAAGAAAAGAAACATATAACCTAGTTTGAGAAAAAATAGAATTAAAATTAAAACTCAGGGCCAAAATCCTGTGCCCTTTTCAAGGTTCTGGAATATTAGCAAGCTTAGGCCTAGTAACCAGCAGACATACATGTTTTTGGATGATGTCTGTTGGATGATTCAGGCTGTGTGATTGGCATACATCTCAAACACTAACAGTAAAAGCCATCACTTACAGTCACTGTGCTTAAGCATTTCACATGCATTGTCTCTTAATCCTTAAGGCAACCCTGTGAGGTAAGTTTTGGCATCCCTATTGCAAAGGAGTCTCAGAGTGCTAAAACAGCCTGAATGATGTCACACAGGAAAAAAAAGAGCCAAACTCCAATCTTACTCCTTATTTCAAATTCTCGAAGGCATTCTGACACAAATATTTTGATCTATTTTAATCACTGATAACTTACACATTTTAAAAGTAAATATTTTAGAGTAATTGGGTTATACTAATGAATAGAAACAGTAATTGAAATTAGTAAAAAAGACTTGGCAAAATATTTTCTTTCTGCTCTGAGGGAGTAAAGATAAATTTAGTGAGAAGTGTTAGTTCAAATTTATTTATGAGGGTCTTCTCTTAGATCGTGGTTTCTATTTTTCTCATGAGTAGAATTTTGTGTTTGGTAATTATTATGTTTCATTTAAGAATTATATATGTTATGCTATATTTAAATCTTCGGTTTTATGACACACATATATGTGAAATACACTACTTGGTGGCTATCAAATATTTCATTTTTTAAAAGGTGCAATTTTTAGCATTTTGATATTACCACTGTAGAATCTATCTATTGAGATGATTTTAGATAGACATGAGTATCCTACTGATGCATTTTCAAGATGGTTAGTCACTCTTGTGAACCAGTTTTTATTTTGTACTTTAGTACATTTAAATTACATATACATATATATTAAAATGAAAACTTTAAAAAAAACCCTTATATATATTTTCTTTCACTCTTGAATTGGTAGAAGGCATTGTGAGCACTATTATGTCAACTGTTCCCTCTAAGGTGGCATTCAGCTAAATATTCTTAGATTTGATTGCTTAATTCTAGCAAATCATTGTCAAGATTGATCATCCAGCACTATAGCAACTAGTCCTCTATGAATAATACATGATCAACTAGATACAAAAAATAAAAAAACTCAAAGTAATTGTGTTCATCAAACTTCTACAGTGATACATTTTATATGTTATTACATCAACAGAATACATATGACATAAAATATTTTTTTAAGACGCTGAAACTAAATTGCGGCAGAAGAAAATTATTAGAGTGTATGGACCAGTTACTATGAATAGAGAAAAATACTTTTCTTCATTGTTAGAAGAAAGGTAATGTTTTAAAATAAACATTTAGCAACTGTATTTAGCACCTACTGTCCAGTCCCTTCATTTGGGGATTTAAAACCACGCTACCCCTATAATCCGGCGCCTTTGGGAGGCTGAGGTGAGTGGATTGCCTGAGCCCGTAGGTTCGAAACCCGCCTGGGCAGTGAGACCTCATCTCTACATTAAATAAAAAAATCAGCCGGGCATGGTAGCGCATGCCTGTAATTCCAGCTACGTGGAAGGCTGAGGCAGAAGGATCGCTGGAGCCCAGTAGTTCGAGGCTGCGGTGGCCGGGATTGGCCACTGCACTCCAGTCTGGACAACAGAGTGAGACTCCAACTCAAAAAAAAAAAAACCAAAAAAAAAAAAAAAAATACCATTCTACCTTGCAACATTATTTAGCAGTTCTATTAGTAGAGACTGTGCCTTCCTCCGAGTTTTTTTAAGCTCTTCTGTTATAAAGGCAATCTTGTACTTTTCCTTGTCTCCTTTTCACGATATCCAAATATAACATTGATTCTGCATAAATACTAAATAAATGCCAAACAATTTAAAAAAAACCACTTGGTGGAGAGGAAATTAACAAGATAATATAGAGACAAATTCAAAACTTGATAAGCATTAGCCAAAATTGCTTTGCCACATCCCTTTTCTTTTCTATTTTTTTTTTTTTTTTTTGAGTTGGAGTCTCACTCTGTCACCCAGACTGGAGTGCAGTGGCTGCTCCCGGCCACTGCAACCTCGACCTGCTGGGCTCCAGTGATCTTTCTGCCTCAGCCTTCCGAGTAACCGGCATTACAGGCATGCGCTACCATGCCCGGCTGATTTTTTGATTTATTATAGAGATGAGGTCTCACTGCCCAGGCGGGTCTCGAACCTGCAGGTTCAGGCAATCCACTCACCTCAGCCTCCCAAAGGCGTGGGATTACAGGCTGAGCCACCGAGCCTGGCTACATCCCTTTTCTTGGAGAAATATTCATCCCAGTGATGATCTATTCTTTAATTGGACCTTCCCTTGAGAATGATACAAGAATACAAGTTAATACAGCTACATTCAAAGCACATTTGCAGTCATTATTAAGTTATTAATATGATACTCTAATCCTTGCAGCCTTTTACAGTCTTTGCTTAACATCTTTCTTAAAGATTTTGCTAAGTGGTACTGGGAAGTTACTTTAATTAAATCAAAATAAGCACTTATTATAAAATATAATTCTCTACCATTTACCTCCTCCACTCCTGCCAACTTTTCACCCAAAGTCACGTTCTCCCATTTCCTCTTATTGTTGTGACACCACCTAAGGCATCATGGCACTTACCAAGTTGTGTTGCAACTGTCTAGCTGTATACCACATTATAAACTGCAGAATGTTAGGGGCTGGGATTTTATTATTATACACTTAGAATGTAGATAATGTCAGCTAAAGTAGGTATTCAGATTATTTTATGAATTTATATGTGCTATGTAATTTTCTGATTATATATTTATTTTGTTCTGATCACAGCTTTCAACTGAAATATGGTGTGTTTTTTTCCAATCCTTGAGACATAATTATGCAGAATCTGTAAGCTTTGTCCACTTGCGTTTCTGAAAATTTAAAAAACTTAATCCCATGCATGATCTAATTCTGCCTGAAGAGTAAGGCATTACTCTGATCTCTGCAGCTTGGGGATGGGAGAGGGATATCTCACTCTGGGATCCCTCCTCACCTCCCATAGCAACATTGTCATTTGGAAGGAAGGGGAATGGGGATAAGGATGCAATACATGGCTGACAAACTACTAAGAAGGGAAAGAATAGAATCCTTAATATTACTCCAATTCTTTCTTGCCTCTGGGTGATTTCTGTGTGAATTTCTTGTGGGAAATTGTTCCCTTCAACTTGGTCCCATCCATCACCAACTACTATTCCAGAATTAGTCACATCACTGATTGGCCCCACTCTTAGTACATGCTCCAATTTTCTTTTCAGAGAAGGCAATTGAATTTGCAAGACTCTATATCTTGCCCCTCTGTTAATTCTAACGGTTCTTTTTGTGAACGAGAAAAATGGAAATTCAGGATGCTTCTCAGCACTCTTTAAAGGGTACAGGGGGCTGGAGTGAAGAGAGCAATATCACAGTCTTTGCTTGGAAACACTGGATGGTGATCCTTACTGTGTGAGCTCCTCCAGCAGGTCCCCTGGCTTCTGTTTTCTGTGAATCACAAATGGAGAGCTGTCTCATTGCTTGTAACTCCTACCTTCAGGCTGCCTATATTCCTCTCTTCTAAGAACTCTTTCTTCACTCTCTTCTCTGACTGCTCTTCCTCCAATTATCAAGAACCACTCCCTTCAGGTTCATACTTAAGAGAGAACAGCAGTTCTCACACTTTTCTTTTTTTTTCCTTCCAGGACTTTTATGGCTTCACTTTCTATATTTATAAATGTTTGATCCAGCTGGGATTTATTTTGATCCACAGTGTGAGACAGAGATCCAACCCATATTTTTCCCACATGTCTATCCAACAGTCTCAACACCATTTATTGAGCAATCTATCTTCACTCCCACTAATTTGAAATGCCACTTTTGTACTTGTGTTTCTTTCAGAACTTTCTTTTTCTCCTTTTTTTAAAAAAAATTTTTGACTCTCACACTTTTCTAAAATGGGGAACTTGTACTTTCCATAAGGTTGGTGCTCTCAGATGCCTCTCCTTCCCACTGCTTTCATGTAGATCACACTTGCGGTGGGGAGGAACAGCTCTGCTCACTGTAGGGAGATTCATGAGCCTTAAACAGTGTATCCATGGTGGCACTCCTAAAAATTTGGATTTAATTTTTTTCTCCTTTTTTGTGTGCCTTTAGTCACAGCACATGGACAAAAAGAAAACTTCCTTTCAATATTCTGTTAAAGACTGAATAAATGAGACAATGCAAAATGCAAAGCCGAATTTTATTCTTAATGTAGTTTATCCTTATTGCATGTGTCTTTTTCTCATATTAAATTGTATTTTCTGTAACATAATATTTTAGAATATGCTTTACCCTCTGATATGGAAGATTTATCTCTTTAATGCGTATCATCTCTCCCCTCAAAGACTGCAAGCTATGAAAAATAAGACCCATATTCTATTTTTGTCCATGCCTTTTCATTGTTAAAAGCATAGCTGAGCACATAGTTTTCTTGATGTATGTTTTGAGAATAGGTAAGAGGATTTTGAACATTTCATTAGACTCCCTCTATTAATTCAGTTCAAGTATCTTTCTCAATGTATATTTTGAGAATAAAGGGATTTTGAACATTTCATTAGACTTCTACTAATTCAGTTCAAGTGTCTTTGTGCTGTTTTTAAGGATGCAAAATCATTTTATAGATGATGATGTAAAGTGATACAGTCTAAAATGATTTATAGGATTAAGACAAAGTAATACATATCTTACTTTAAAATTTGTATTTAAGCTTTTTAATGCAAATTATTTACATTCTGTGTCATCTCAAGACTCAAATAATCAGTAAAGTTATAGTTTACTTGCCATAATTATCTCACAATTATACTGCAAGAGAATAACGTTATCCATACTGTGAAAAATAATTTAGCATTAATTAAGCCCTTTACTTTAACTTTCCATTGCTACCACACTCCCAAAAGTTAGAATGTTGTCATATTCATTTTTGTAACTCCTATTGACTAGGACACAATAAACAATAAGTCAATGTTGACAGAATTTAAGAAAACAAAAGAAATAGTTTGGGTATCATTATGTACTACTATATATATTTAAATAAATTGGTATCAGAAGAAATAAAAGCCATAAAATCCACCTCCAACTCAGAATTTTGCTTTTCTCCCTAAGTGAATAAACATCTGCTTTATCTATTTAATCACACAGACACTACACTTACTATATACTCAGAACTGTGATAGAAATTTTAGTAAAACAGCAATGTCCCTAAGAACAAGGATGTGGCTGAAATGAGGGTAAGTTAGGAAACAACTGGTTCACCTAATAGGTTTCCTACAAGAACCCTGATGAGAAAGTGGCAGCCAGAGTCTCAGAAACATGACTAAATGTGTACTGTCATGGAAGAGCTGGTACCAGTTCAGTTTTGGAATACAGCATTTGCTCTGTTCTACATAAAATTGGTATAATGGGCTATATTATGTAATAAAGGTATTTTTATAAGTAAATAATTAATATCAGTTAATAATGCATTTGAATACAAGGGATAGAAAATGCAAACTAGCATCATCTATGTACAAATAAGTCTATGTTTCTCACAAAGCAAGAATTGTAGAGGTGTGCCTGTTGGTACCAGCTCTGGAAGTTCAGAGTAGATGTCTTTTCAGTTCTCTTGTCCTTTCCTCATCACCATTGCAAGATAATGTAGCTCATCCTGATGCCATTTTAATTTAGATCCAAGACAGGAGGATAAGGGCTCAGGGAAAACGATGCAAGAAATGATTTAATTAGTCAACCAAGAGTTTGTGACCCTGTCTTCAACATCACCACTAAATATCCTCCAGTGGGTATTGCTAGTTGTAGAAAAAGAGCATAGGGAATGTATACTTAGCTTTATTAGGCCTTATGTTTGGGGTATTATAAACAAGTGGATTGGGAATAGCTGCTGGGTCAGCCAATCACAGAGTCTGCAGCTGTACTCAAATAAGGTTCACACTGCTAAGTCACTCTGGGGGTAGGATTGGGCACATGATTCAGTTTGATTCTAAGAAAAGAAAATGATAGTGTTACTTATTGAATGTAACCTCAGTTTTTAAAATTCTGCTTATCTGTAGAGGTGCTGGACTACGGATCCCCAAAATACTAATGCTTCAAGTAATGTAAGCACATTGAAAATATAATGATTAGATGTTCAAGTAATAGATAGGAGCATATTAAACTTCATAGAATGTAAGAACCTGAGTAAAAACAATTTTATACTAAATCTTACAGAGTCCTTCAACCTTCATGTAGCCCACAGTGTGATCCCCCCTGCGTCTCCTTTTTCTGTGACTGTGAGCATCCTACTCACTCCTTCAGCCAGGAATTCCCTCCTCCCCTTTCCTACTCCGAGAAAATTGCTCTTCATCTGAATCACAACAATATCTTGTGCTATGATTGCATTTTTATTATTACTGAACACATCATATTCTACTGAATTTATGTTTACCTTTCTCTGTTCTGAATAGGTAGGGGCTAACTTCAATTCATAAGCACATCCTCAGAACCATGCAAATTACTTGTTGCACAGAAGAGACTGTAGTTATATTTTGAGTAAATGAAGGAATTAATGAATGATCAATAAATGTGTGAATTAAAGTAAATTAAATTAAATTAATTCACACAATGAATGTGTGAATTAATGAATGATCAATGAATGTGTGAATTAAAGTAAAGAATGTGTAAATATTCTGATGCAAGTTGGTCAAGAAGATTTGATCCCATATGGTTGACACACCTATGACAATGGTCTTAAAGAACTAAGAATGACTAATGAGTACTTATTCATTTGTAGGAGTAAGGCCACTATTTAAATGTGTTGGTGACTTATAGCACGGTAGTCCCATGACTTATAGCACGGTAGTCCCACACAAGCCTCCCTGAGATCCTTCATCATAAAATATACATATTGTTTCTGTTTTATTACTTTCTAAAACATACATTTATTTAATGGTGTGTGTTTCTCTTATATTTCTCTTACAGATATAATTCATAGTGAATAATCCTCTGTCTTTAGAACAGGAAAAACCTCCATGGGCAGCAGACAGGAAATTTGGACAGGACATAAAAATTGTTTCCTACATCAGCTCAAGCCACAATGCATTTTTGGTGCAAATCATCCTGAGTGCTTTCTTGTCTGAGAATCATATGGACAAATTCCCTGACCAGGCAGGAGTCAGTGTGTTTCTATTGTGTGCCACTTCTTCTTGGCCATTCATCTACCTCACCCTCCAATTAGTCTGTTGGTCCAAATCACTGTTTGAAAAACCTCCAGTGAATCATGACTTAAAATAAGAAAATTTAAACTTCTATCACATCATTCTGAGAAGTAGTTAAGAATTAAGTCTTTCCACCTACCGGGTATTCGAGGTAGCCAGCAAGATAACTGGGATAGTCCTCAACCAATTTTTTGTCTTTAAATTGTTTGAGGAAGTCATTTTTTTCTCATTTCTGTGTCTTTCTATTTTTTTTTTTTAATCATAAGGGTGACAAGATGGACTAATGAATGGGAAAATTTGAGTCATCTATTGCCTCTGGTCTCTGGACTGTTATAAGAAATGGGAAAACAATTTCAATTAAAAAGTTAATAAGAGTGTTTAAACATTCTTGGATCTTTTAAGCAATTATGTGAATTTTCAGTCAATTAGTTGATGAGTTACACTGGCATATTACTTAAAGAGTAAGAAGACGGTTCAGTTCTGGAAGTCTTGGCTTCGACCTGGGCCCCAGGAATCTATTTGCCAGCAGGTAACCTTCATTTGCTGTTGCTAGACAATTTAACGCATTCTAATTTACATCCCTAATTTTCTTCAGCTTCCCTCTAGAGAGGTTTTGGCTCCTCATTAGTCCTGGAATGACTCTAAGCAATATGCATTCCCTGAAGAAGAGTTCTATTGCTGTTCCATTGTTCTCTCTGCTCTGCCGTCTTGGTTGACAGCACCCTGATTCTGTGCATCCTTTAAGACACTTCTCTTAAGTTAAAATCTCTTATATTCTCAAACATGGTTGCCATATCCCTCCCTCACAGTCAGAAATTACTTTATAAACCAAGCACACTAAAAACTATAGGCAAATTACTAGCTACATGAAGTATCTTAAAATATTTTAATGATCCGTGGTTATAAAACATTTGGCATTTTGTTGGTGCCTAACTTGTTGCCAACCATCAGATATTTATGATTTCATTTGATCTTCACACCTGAATGAGGTAGAGCATATGTTCCAACTTCCATGAATGGAAAAATCTGAAGCTTAAAAATAATGCAATTGCTAGTTATAAAATAGAAGAATTAGGTTTTTATTTCCTATTGGTGCTCGAGGTATCTCTAATACAAAGTCAAATTCTAAATATAGAAATATATGATATATTCATATTGAATATATAATTCCAAATATAGAAAATTACAGAAAGGTAGAGCTCACCATCTCATCTCTTTCCTAATTAAAAGAAAAACAAAACTGCAGAAGAAACAGAAACAGAAAATATAGGGATAAGTGATCTGCCCCTGACTTGTTAGGCAACAACACGAGTCTAAATTTGGTTCTGCTAATTTTCTAGATTTTTATGTCTGAAGAGACTGGAAATGGTCTGCTAATTTTCTAGATTTTTATGTCTGAAGAGACTGGAAATGTTCTTGACCCATTTCTTTTATTTTCTAAGTGTATTTTCAGCTTTATGGTGGGGATAAGAAGCAGTATCTTTGGATAAGTCTTGCCTGGGTCAGGGTTTAGGAGTTCAGGTTTCCTGTGCCCCTTGTGGATGACGCTTAGGTAGCTGAGGCCCCTGGGATGCAGGGGATAGGAAACTTGATAAAGGCCTGAAAATAAAGCTAGTGTGAGTCCTGCCTGGGAGTCTTTCTTGTTCATCCCCTCTCTTGACCTTGTAACAAATTTTGAGAGCTCTTATATTGATGGAAATAAGATAGGAAAAGGTCAGCCACTTGACCTGAGAAGTATGATGCAAGGTGAACACACTCCTATGGATGAAGAGCAAGTAACCCTTCTCTATGGGATATATTTCCCTAAGTTTGTCTCCGGTACCTAGCATGACTCTGAATGCAGTGCCGGTGTGTGTCTGTTTATGTGCAGCAGAGGGAGAGTAGGTTTTCTTTTCTTTTTTTCTGGTTCTCTGGTTGAATATTTTTAATTCATTATGTAAGAATGTGAGAAAACAATCCCACAACAGTAATATTCCTTGAGATCCATATTTATAAATGCAGTAGGTTTAGCCAGTTCCTTTATTAGTCAGGATTCTCCATTGTAACAAAACCTTTCTCTAGACTTTAAGTCAAAAAGGCATTTATTAAAAGACATTAGGTATGCAGATATGTTGCCTCTAGGCTAGGTTTTAGAGGGAAAGGTGCTCTCCATCCAACCCCCACCCACACCAATGTCCTCTACGTTGTAGTTGAAGGCTCAATTCCAGGACTCTACCTTGTTGCAGATATACCCGTGTCATTGCTGCCTCTGTACCAGAAACTTTAAATTGCAGCCCACTGGTAATCCACATTGTCCCAGCCCTGCCCCTAGCCCTGAATGCTCCTGCATTTTCTTACCAGAAAATGTGGAAACTTCCCAAAATGATTTTCAGTGGTTGTTGAGCATGAGACTCACCCATCCAATTCTCCAGGTGGGGGGTCTTGTCTCCTCAGGGCCTCTGACCATTATTTAGATTAGAAAGTAATGTATAAGGGTGACCCTGGAAGTTACTTGCAGCTCTGGGCTGCAAGAAAAACCAAGAGCAGAAACTGATCTCCAACTCCATGACTCCTGTGAAGCATGGCTTATATCAGCATTCATTTTTCAAGGCAAAAGAGCTGTGAAACCTTCAAATTGAAAAAAGGACCCAGGTAGCAATCACTGCAGAGACCCTGCGGCTTGACTTCTCATAAAGCTG
Source organism: Carlito syrichta (assembly GCF_000164805.1). Classification (NCBI taxonomy): domain Eukaryota; kingdom Metazoa; phylum Chordata; class Mammalia; order Primates; family Tarsiidae; genus Carlito; species Carlito syrichta. The sequence continues at coordinate 25,294 of NW_007260136.1, read as the reverse complement.
AACATGTATGCTTTTAAAACAGCAAGGACCAGTCAGGTACGAAGGCAGGGGCAGAATTCGAACAACACAGAAGCAGTTTCTAACTCATATCCAGAGAACTTTCACTCCAGAAAGTCCTCATTTGGTTTTGTGAGAGAATTGAATCCATGATTGAGGGCCTAAAAGTTTTAAAAGAAAGTAAGAAGGGAAAAGTAAAAGGTACTGATTCTCATGTGCAAGTAATGTAAGTTTAATAACTTCCTTTTGGCAAATATTATATGAAAGTATGGATGAAAGAGGCATGTATCCATCTGATCCCGTACTTGCTCACCCTTCTTTGCTAAGTTGGATGCCATTATGTAGTACTCACGCTGAACAAAATACTAGTTTTACCCTAGTTTGATATAAGAAAGCTTTCACGGAAAAATAACTATTTTGATGTCGGCATTATGTATACTTTCTTTTTTTAACTTCATAATTGTCAGAATGGAGAAAGCTAAAAGTAAGGAGATTTAGAAAATAGAAAAAAACATTAGAGATCATGACACAAATAACTGAGAAAGAGAAAAATGTCACATACCATCTCTTCACCTAAAATCAAGAAAATTACAATTAGCGTTTTAGCAAACTTTTGTATTATATATGTGTGGTAAAGTGCTATACACTTTGCTATCTTAGCATTGTATCATAGTTATTTTTCACATCATTAACTATTTTTTCATCAATTGTAGATTGTTTGAGATATTATTAATATTATTTTTAAGTGCACATGAATCATGACTTTAGTGAACAGACTTACTGGAGCAAAAGATTTAGGTATTTTAACAATTCCTGGTAATTATTGTCCAATAAGATTCAGAAAAAGATGTAATATACATCTAAAAAAGCAGCTGAAGTCCAAATGCTTGCAACCTGGCATTAGTATTATTTCACCTTATTAAAACTAAAGTAAATAAGGGAAGATGTGGCATTGCATCAATTAGTATTGATGTTATCACTAGCATCACTACATTTTTATGTTTATTATCAAATAGCATTAACTCATTTATGATCTATTATGAGCATTGTATGATGTATTTTGTTTGTATGTCTTAAGATTATATCAACTGCATATTAAATTTATAATTATGACTTTATTTATCAGTCATAGTTCTAGCAATATATTTGACTGTTACTTTAGAAATTAAAATTTTACCCTTAGTGGTTTTATAACCTATGATATCATCTCTTCATTTCAGGCTTAGAAAATCTTGTTCTACTCACACACATTTAGAAGAAAAAGATAAAATATTATGCACACTTGTTATAAAAGCACAATATTAAAACAAAAAATCTTATATGCTCTATATAGATTAAGAAATAAAACAATATTGGTAGTTTTGACAAATTGCGTCCATTATCCTGCCTTAAATGTAAAATTATAGTCAATTTTCTGCTTAGGCTTCCCTTAATGTTCTTTTCAATTGAAAATACATGTAAAATAAATCCCTATACAATGGATCATTTGATTTTCAAATTTATGTATGTGAATACTCTTTGCAGTCTTTCATGCCTGTCTTTTCCAAACATGATACGTTTTATTTAGTTTCACTTATATTTATGTGTATAGGTGCTTTTTAAAATTTTCATTTTCATATGCATAACACAATATAATTATATATTCTAATGCTGATAAATAATTGATTATTTTCCAATGTATTTCTATTGTAAAGCTGTTGCTATAAACACTATATCAATCAGAATCCATTCAGGAGCAAAACATTGCCAGAAATGTAAAACATGAACATTTAATACAGAGAATTGTTAACTATTAAATATCTCTTAACTACTGCAGTGAATAAAGGAGCATGCTGAGAAGCACCAAAGGAGTAAATATAGAATGCCGCTACTACCTCAGAGGGAGAGAGCATGGAACTACCAAGATCCTGAACTCCTTGGAGAAGGCTTTGCTACACAGGCACAGTACCTGCCGGGAGGAAGAAACTTGCTGAAGACATGGATGGAGCCAGTCCTCCGGCACCATTCACCCACTGATCAAGAAGTTTGCCAGAAGCCGGGCTCGGTGGCTCAGCCTGTAATCCCACGCCTTTGGGAGACTGAGGTGAGTGAATTGCCTGAGCTCGAGTGTTCGAGACCTGCCTGGGCAGCGAGACTTCATCTCTACAATAAAGCAAAAAATCAGCCGGGCGTGGTAGCGTGTGCCTGTAATTCCGTCTACTCGGAAGGCTGAGGCGGAAGGATCGCCGGAGCCCAGCGGGTCGAGGCTGCGGTGGCGGGGAGCGGCCACTGCACTCCAGGCTGGGCGACCGAGTGAGACTCCAACTCAAAAAAAAAAAAAGAAGTTTGCCAGAAAATTCAGGGTGTAGCTCAGGGGTCCTCAAACTTTTAAAACAGGGACCATCACTCATGTTTGGGAACCATACCTGCATGAGATATGTGATTTCAAACAATTCTTCACCCTTAACTGGACCTATAGGACTGTGTGGTAGATACGACACATAGTTATTGAATACCTTCTGTATTCACAATAGTGTGTAAATTAGTCAAGTACCCTAAGAGAGTAAATGCCTCTACCCTAATATTGAGAAACAGAACTAATTTCTCTCATTCAACAATAAGACAAAACAAAGCATTGTGATAAAGGGCACATGTCCTATAATCAAAGTGACGTTCAATTCTGGCTCCATTAGGTATAACTTATTAGCTGTAAGACTCAGAGATTATATTTCCTCTCAAACCTCAGTTTCCTTA
>NW_007260136.1:0-22544 GCF_000164805.1 Carlito syrichta | reverse complement strand
TTTTTTTTAAACTATAGTCCGCCCCTCCAACGGTCTGAGGGACAGTGAACTGGCTCCCTGTTTTAAAAGTTTGAGGGCCTCTGGAGCTGGGCCATGAACACCATGGAGTTCAATGCCACTGAACCTCTTGCATGCCCACCATCTGGCTGCCATGCTAAAAACAGCACAGACATACCCAAAAAGGAAGCCTCTTTTCCTGCTATTGTTTTATAGTATCCTAGTTCCATCTAGAGAAAGAGCCTCACTTTGAACCAGCTAGTAGGAGAAAAATGTTGACAGGACCCATCTCTATTATCACAAAGCAGTTCAAGAAGGATGTCTTGGAGACAGGTGGCAATAAACCTATGCATGCAGATACCTTCATGCTAATCTAGAGCTCACGGGTAAGACTTTTCCAGGGCATGTGCCTAGGAAAGAAATTTTTTGGATAAAGCTTGTGTGCATTTTCATCCTTTTAAAGAAATGTTAAATTACTTTCCAAAATTATTTGACTATTTTATACTACTGGATGCTAAATGCGGAGCTGCCCATCAAAAGTAGACTGGATTAAAAAAATGTGGACAAAATTATGGATTTAGTATTCGGATGGATTTAGAGTCTATCATACTCAGTGATCTATCACAGAAACAAAGAACTGTGTACCACATTTTCTCACTTGTAATCAGATCCTGAAAATTTATCATAATATATAAGAAAAGGTTTGGCAGTTGCAGGACACTGCCAAAGAAGGGAGAGCACACAACATCAATAAGGGTACCTGATCTTAAACCAAGAGAAGTGTACCCCACAACTTAAAAAAAAAAAACCTTAAGAAAAAAATAAAATTAAAACCACAGATCAGGAGGTATAACACTTCCAGACTTCAAATTTTACTATAAGGCTACAGTAATCAAAACAGCCTGGTATTGCTACAAGAATAGGCAGATAGACCAATGGAACAGGATGGAGATTCCGGAAGCAAAGTCCCAATTTCTCAGCCAACCCATCTTTGACAAAGCCTCCAGTCATAATCACCGGGGAGAGGAGAATCTGTTCAGTAAAGGTGCTGGGAAAACTGGCTGATCACATGCAGAAGATTGAAACAGGACCTCTACCTATCACCATACACAAAAATTAACTCTAAATGGATCAAAGACCTGGACATAAAACCGCAAACTATAAGAATCTTAGAAAACACAGGAGATAACCTTATGGAAATTGGAACTGGAAAACAAATTCCTATTCAGAATCCTAAATGCCCATACCTTAAGAAATAAGATAGACAAGTGGGACCTCATCAAACTAATGAGCTTCTGCAAAGCAAAAGAAACCATCAAGAGAGCAGGGAGACAGCACACAAAATGGAAAAACTATTTGCCAACTGTATATCTGACAAAGGCCTACCATCTAGGATCTACAAGGAACTCAAACATGCAGAAAGGAAAAAACCAAACAGCCCAATTAAAAAGTGGGCAAAATCATGAATAGACATATCTCAGAAGAGGATATATGGGCAGCCAATAGTCATGAAAAATTGCTCATCCTCACTTATAATCAGAGAAATGCAAATCAAAACCACATTGAGATACCACCTAACCCTGTAAGAATACTCATCATTTATAGTACAAACCACAACAGATGCTGGCAAGGATGCGGAGAAAAAGAATGCTTCTGCACTGCTCGTAAGAATGCAAGCTATTGCAACCTCTTTAAAAGACAGTGTGGTGATTTCTAAAAGAACTAGAAATTGACCTCCAGATGATCCAGCAATTCCCCTATTGGGAATATACCCAGAGGAACTCAAATCATTCTACAAAAAAGATACCTGCACACGTATATTTGTTGCAGCTCTATTCCCAATAGCAAAAACATGGAACCAACCATGTTGCCCACTGAAACTGGACTGGATTAAAAAAAAGGTATATAAACACAATGGAATATTATGCAGCCATAAAGAAGGACAAATATGTGGACTTTGCAGGGACTTGGATGGATTTAGAGTCAATCATCCTCAATGATCTATTACAGAAACAAAGAACAGAGTACTATATGTTTTCACTCATAAGTGGACCTTGAACAATTATAATACTATAAGAAAAGAATTGGCAGTAGTGGGAAACTGTCAGGGGAGAGGGGTTGGGATTGGCAGTTGAGGGAAACTGCTAGGGGCGGAAGGGTTATACCTCATCAACAAGGGTACCTGCATACCTAACCCTGAATAGTACTCCCCATCTTGATTTTTTTAAAAAAGAATGCCACTCTTTTGCCATTGATTTTGTACGCTGAGATACTGAGATTTTGTTCCCAAAGTCCTTTGTGAGTACAAGGTGGTTTTTGAAAGATTCTCTTGGGTTGTCAAGATATAGGAACATACCGTCATCAAATAAGAATAGCTTCACTTCTTCTTTTCCTATTTGGATACATTTGATTTCCCTCTCTTGTCTGATTGCTCTATCTAGGACTTCCAACAGTATCTTTAACAGGAGAGGTGAGAATGGGCAGCCTTGCCTTGTTTGAGTTTTCAGGGTAAATGCTTCCAATTTATGTCCATTTAGCAATATGTTGACTGTGGGTTTATTGTAGATGGCTCTTACTATTTTGAGGTATGTTCCCTCTGCCTAGGTGTTTAAGAGTTTTTATCAAGAAAGGATGATGGATTTTATTGAAAGCTTTTTCTGTGTCTAATGATATAATTATGTGGTTCTTGTTTTTATATCTGTTGATGTATTTAATTACATTTATATTCTTATTTATGATGAACCTTCCCTGTACCTCAGGGATAAGGCCTACTTGAAATGGTGGATTAGTTTTGAGATAACTTATTGATCTCATTTGCTAGAATCTTGTGGATAATTTTTGCATCTATGTTCATCATGGTTATTGGCCTGTAGTTCTTTTTCTTTGTTCGGTATTAACCTGGTTTGGGTATCAATGTGACATTAGCATCATAAAATGATTTGGAGAGACTTCTGTATTTCTCAGTTTCCTGTTATACTTTCAATAGGATTGGTATAAGCTCCTCCTCGTATGTTTACAGAATTCTGGAACATTTACATGATGGAATAATGCGTAGCCATAAAGAAAAACAAAATTATGAGCTTCACAGCAACTTGAATGTAATTAGAACCTATAATACTCAGTGACTTGTCACAGAAATAAAGATCTGAGTCCTATGTGTACTCACTCACAGGTGGACCCTGAACATTTATCATAATACTATAAGAAAGGGGCTGGTAGAAGGGGTACACTGCTAGAGGAGGCAGGATACATACATCAATAAAAGTAGCAAACTTTACTTACCTGTACTATGACCACTTATGTATCTAACCCTGAATTGTACCCTGCATCTTCCAAAAAAAAAAAAATCTGCTGGAAAGCCATCTGGTTCAGGGCTCTTTTAATTTTTAAAAATTTTTTTGGCAGGTAGTTTTCATATGATGGAGTCAAGTTCCTTGGTTGTTAATGATCTATTTATTGACACAATGTCTTCTTGTTTCAACCTTGGAAGGTTTTGTGATGTCAGAAAGTCCTCCATTTCCTTTAGGTTGTTGAGGTTGGTTTCCTTATAGATGTGCATAGTAATCTCTTATACTCTTGTATTTCTTCGGGGTCAGTTGTGACTTGATCTTTTGAATTTCTGGTTGTTTTTATTTGGACTCTTTGTCTCATATTCTTGGTCAATATGACCAGGGATCCATCATTTTACCCCTACAAAAAACCAGTTTTTCTATATTTTTTCTATAATAGTTTTGTCTTCTGTGCCCCATATTTGAATTCTTCTGCTGAAGTTAGGGTTTTGGTGGTCTTGTCTTTCCAGCTCCCTTAGGTGATTTGTTAGGTGGTTAACTTGTGCATTTTCTATTTTCTTGTTGTGTGTTTATAGAGATATAAATTCCCCTCTTAGAACTGTTTTCATGGCATCCCAGAGGTTTTGGTGAGATGTCTTTATTTTCATTTGATTCCAGGAAATTCTAATTTTTGTTTTAATTTCTGTGTTAACCCAGTAGTCATTTAGCACCTTGCTGCTTAGTGTCCATGTCTTAGCGGGTTTTGGGAGAATTTTGTTGATGTTGATACTTATTTTATTCCACTGTGGTTTGAGAAGGTGCGTGGCAGTATTTCAATCTTATGAAATTTGTTTATGCTTGATTTATGACTGAGGATATGGCTGATCTTGGAGTACTTTCTATTTGATGATGAGAAGAATGTATATTCCGTGGTTGTTGGGTGTAGAGTACTGTAGGTATCTATTAAGTTCATTTGACCAAGCATCTAGTTGAAGTTCTGGTTCTGGAGTTGGCCTTCTTGCCCTTTGTTTTCCTATCATCTATCTCATTTTGACACACATTCTACCATTTGTTTAAAGTGATGCTTTTGTTTTTAGCCAATGTTTTCGTATGAAATCAAATTCTCTTCACAATTAATCTGCCGAACACTAGACATCAAAATGTTTTTTCTTTAATATCTATAGTCTTTGTAAAATGTATTTGGTCTATACTATGAAATAAATATGTAAATATTTATTTTCCAAAATGCTAACTAACATTAAATTATTTCAACAACTTTCTATTAATATTGGGTTTTAGCTTTTTTATATTAAATTATGACTTACTAAAGTCAATTCTGGATTGTCTGTGGTATTTATCTTCCATAGATCTAGTTTTATGATTTTGTCAGCTCATTTAACTTTGCAATTCTATGGCATTTTCTTTTTTCATACCACGTAGAACTTATCCCTTTGGATATTTTCAACTCTTATTTTTAAATTTATATTTTAAAATAGTTTTTTCTAATGCTTAGTGTATATTCAAAAGCTATATTACTTTAATAATTCAATTTAAGACAAATTAGCTCCAATAATCAAAATTAACAACAAATTAATATATTTAACTTCCTTCCACACATGTTGCATTTTACTTTGTCAGTTCTTTCTCATACATAGACTCACTTTACCATTGTTACACATTTTATCATAGATTGTGCTTTAATTCTTTCTTGAATTCCCTTTAGAGTTGTATCAATAGTATTTTGGAAAAGGTATACCAAGTTGTCTTATTCCATTCTCTCATGTTCCTCATTGACATGTTTATAATAATCTTCTCCACTACTGAATGACTTAAAAAAATAATTTCAGGCTCTTTGATTCATATTTATATTCCTGTCAGAGATCTTTGCCCTCCTCATAGTTCTCATTTTTAACTCAGAACCATAGCAGCATCTGAGATAATTACACAATTCAGATTGAGAGAACAAAAAAGTCTTTCTGAAATTGGTGACATTTGAGCTGACTTCTGAAGGGGGAGCAGGAGTTGGTCACACATAGAGAGTATGAAGCAGGCATTCTAGGCAGACAGAATGGCATGATCAAAACTGAGGAACACTGGAGGAAACTATGCAGGATTCTTGGACTTCAAAGTTCAAGGAAACAATGAACAATTTTTTAAAAAATACAGGTTGAAAAGCACATCTTGATGTACCTTTAGGCCATGCTGGAAGTTTACACTCAACTGAAGTCAGTAAAATTTTTTTACAAATCTTAAACAGAAGCAGGAAGTGGTCATATTTGCATTTAAAAAGATCACTTTAGGGGAATCCAAAGCAGCAGATCAGCTCCACTATCCCAGAGCAGGGTAGAGAGTAGAAACCTAACTGCTGATAGATGAAAAACACCTTGAATATTTTTGGAAGGGTGACACATTCTGCATCCAGCGAAGGTTTTTTTGAGCACACCGAGACCAGGAAGTGATGGAAGCTGTGGAAATCCAGGCACTCCATCCTCCACTCTGCCCCAGGCTGTCTCAAGAACTGAAGCCCTACCTGGTGGATGAAAGTGAGTGAGTAAGCCAAAGACCCTTTGGAATAGTCACTCCCTCCCAAACAGGTGAAGGTCATCAGTTCTACATGAGAGTAGTCCGGGGCAGGATGCAGGACTTTGAGCAACTGCAGCCCAAGTAGCACAGGAAAAAGACCCATGCTGGCACAGGTGCTGTGGTGTGGCTCTCCGCTGGACTGGTGACTCATGGGTGGTGGGCTCACCTGCAGAATGAACCTGGCAGAGCCAATGTGAGTGTAGCTTTGACTCCCAGGGTGAGGAGATGCTTGCAGAGTGAACACAGCAGAGCTGCCGTGAGCATGGCTTTCCACTGGACCAGTGACTCATGGGAGGACGTGCTCACCTGCAGAGAGAACCCAGCAGATACACATCACCAGTGGCTTGTATCTATCATCCCAGTCAGACTAGGAGGAACCCTTCAAACCCCATGTACTGGGAGGATCGTGCCTGCCACTTTCCCAATGGCAGAAAATCCACTCTATTACAAGAGCAGAGTGCAGACCTAAACAGGGAAGGAGTGACATGAGACACACTCATCTTTGACAAAGTGACCAATAACAAACAACTGGTGAAAGGAGATCATATTTAGCAAATGATGCTGGGAAAACTGGCTGACCACATGCACAAGAGTAAAACTGGATCCCTACTTATGACCATATAGAAAAACAAGCTCTAAATGGATTAAAGACCTAAACATAAAACCTCAAACTATAAGAATCCTAGAAGAAAACAGGAAACACGCCTGTGCACATAGTAGTAGGCAACCAATTATTTATCAAATTCCCAAAAGCTAATGCCATAAAAGGTAAGATAGAAAAGATTTTGCACAACAAAATAAACCATCAAGAGAGTGGGGAAACAATTCACAAAATGGAAAAAACATTATTTGCTAATTATATATTTGACAAAGGTCTAGCATCGAGGGTCTATAAGGAACTCAAACAAAGTGAAAGGAAAAAACAGTAACAACAGTGACAACAAAAACAACAACCCCATTAAAAAGTGGGAAAAGTACATGAACAGACACTTTTCAAAAGAAGACTTACTAGCAGTCAATGAATAAATGAAAAACTGCTCAGCCTCACTAATTATCAGAGAAATATAAATCAAAACCACAATGAGATACCACCTAACTCCAGTAATTAAGGCCATCACTAATAAATAAAAACAACAACAGATTCCGGCTTGGGTGTGGAGAAAAGGGAGCACTTCTACACTGTTAGTGGGAGTGCAAACTAGTTCAATCTCTATGGAAATCAGTGTGCAAATTCCCAAAAGACTTAAAAATTCACCTTTCCTATGATCCAGCAATCTCTCTCCAGGGAATATATCTGGAGGAACATAAATAGTTCTACAAAAATGACACCTGTACATGCATGTTTATTGCTGCACTAGTCACAATAGCAAAAACATGGAACCAACCCTACTGTCCAATAAAAGTGGACTGGATAAAGAAAATGTATACTCCTTATACACAATGCAGTATTACACAGTAATAAAGAAGAACAAAATCACAGACTTTACAGCAAATTGGATGAATTTGGAGACCCTCATACTTAGTGGTCTAGCACAGAAATAAATTACTGAATACTACTTGTTCTCACTCATAAGTGGGACCTGAACTTTAATCACATTAGCACAAAGGAGGGATCGGCAGTCGCTGGTCACTGCCAGGGGATGGAGGAGGGTAGGGAGTGGGGACACGTAACGAAATAAAGTGTAGCTGGTCCTATACCAGGGGAGTGAGGGTCAGTTGGAGGCCCAAACTTCACAGGCATGCAACCTACTTGTGTAGGTAATCCTTACTTATACACTATATCTTTATAATAAGATAAATTTAATAAAAAATTACCTTATCCACAGTATCATAAATGAGTTAGGAAGATACAAGTCTGGAGACAAAAGAATACTTTTCACAGCTGTTACCATAATTTAGACATAATGATGAATGGGTTTCATATTTTAATTGAATGAAATGATACAGAAATACTTCTAATGAGAGTCAGATCATTGCTACTATTTTCAAAAACTGTGACCCCCATTGTTGGTGCTGACCACAGTGTTCTGATGAGCTATCCCCCTGAGCGAGTTGTCAAATTAACACATCTCATGTGGTGCAGGCCATGTTTCCGAGCAAATAGGAAACAGCCTGACTCAAATTGTAATTGTAAGGGTGAGATAAAGTTTTTTATTCTCCTGACAGCAAGGTTAAAGCCATATCAATCCTTGTATAAACAAATGATCATAGTGTCTGAGTATGCAACCACTTCTAAAAGTGTTTTCATGTATGACAAAAATGCATATCTGTCTTCAGTTGCAGTATTTTCACGAGAGCTACATTGGCCAGTCTCAGTTCCAGGCAAGAAAGAAAACAGACAGAAAACAATGACTACCTAAGAGAGGTTTTGTGATTCTCAGTTCTTTTAAGTGTCAAAGGTTAGACAAAAGATGCCACCAGGTCGGGGAACTTTCTCAGAGTCACAGAGCAGTAAAGCTTCATAACTGAAAACACCACTGGTTTTAAAGGGTTCACATTTCAAAACCAAGTGTCCCTGGTTATTCAGCAAGTGCTGTGTGGGACAAGGTACTTTTCCTCTGAGCATTTATTTCTTCATAGGTATAATAATGCTTTTTTTATAATTGTTGTAAGAGTAAATAGAATGTGGTAGCAATTACTCAGAACACAGTCTGTTATATGCTTACTGCTAAACACATGATCACTACTATAACTTTAAAACACAGCTAAAATATTTTTCATTGAAATGAGAACCTGGGTTTGACATGCATCAGGTCTGCCTTTAATCCAGTGGACTGACAGTACCCCTTCTCATGTCTACATTGAGATTCTTGATTCTAAATGTACACTTTTTTTCTTGCTGAATAATGATATTATCAGAGTTAGAGTAAGATTTATCTGGTAAACCTTAATAAAATCTGCTAATGCTATCTGATAAAAATATATGCTTGTTTGAATTCTGTACCACGTGATCAGGATGAATAAAACCTGTCTTTTCTCCTCTTTCTTTTCTTTTAAGTATGAAAATGGCACACCATTTGACCTTAAAGTCATGCATTGGGAAGGTAGTTTTGAAAACATTTGGAAAGTATATCACTTTGGAATCTAAAAGGATCATGCTAGCTTTTTTCTCACTCATTCCCCAACTCTGTCCATATCCCATACATGTCACAAAAACTTCACTTCATTGATTCTTCTAACCCTCCACCCATTTATTTATTTATCCAACCATTAAATCAATCATTCATTTAATAAGTATTAATTGAAAGCATATTATACATACAAACAAGAAATACAAGCAAAAAATTCTAAATACCTCCTTTTAGGGGAGAGAACAGAAATCTATTAACCCAAAATTTTATAAAGTCAGTCATATATGTTCTTTGATGGAAGTTTTTACAAGTATCAAATCTGTGGGTTAGGAGACTTCATAAATGAAGTCGTAGTGGGTGTTGACTAGATAATCCTAAACATTATGATGGCTGACAGAGGTGACAAAGGCCTTTCCTGGAGAAGAAATAAAATGCTCCAGGACCATCTGGCACATTGTAAGAATTTCAGATGGTTCTAAATGGCTACAATTTAGAGTGTCCATTCATAAGAAGTTTTGTAATGTCTTGCTCAGCAAATTTGAATTTATCCCGGGAACCAAGCCAAAGAAGGGATTTAACTGAAGAACAATCTTTCCAAATTTGCATTTTTTAAAGCTCAAGTATTCACCTTGTTTCAATATGGGGGTATCATCATAGCTATGATCAACACTAAATTTCTTATGAGCCGAATTAAAAAAATGTTAATAAACCAATTACATCATATGTGCATTTATCAGAAGTTCTCTTCAAGGTTAAGTGTAAACTTACAGTTTACAGATGGAAGTTTAACCGCAGGAGCAACTTGTCTTTATCTGTAATGCAATTACCCCATACTCTTGAGAAAACAACTCATAATTATATGGAAATTCAGTTGACTCACTGTTGTAAGAATGACTTAGGCATTTTAAACTGAGAAATAACTAAAGAAGATTCACATGATTGTTTAAATCAGCAAATATTCACATTACAAATAAATTCTCCAACTTGTTCAGGTGGTTTATTATAAAGTATAATCTATTTCATATAAAATTTTAAAGTCTGATTAAAATAAATAAATATATAATTATATAAGCATATGTATATGATATAGTATTTAATATATGTACTAGATGTTATCAATAATGCTTTATAATATATTAATATATTGTTATGATATCTCACATTATATATATAATATATGCATGCCTATAGTATTATAAGAGTAGTCTCCCCTTACCCATGAGGAGTACTTCCAAGTATCCCAGTGAATGCCTGAAACCTCAGATAATACCTAACCTTGTATAGGCTTCTCTTGGTATTCATAGGGGATTTGTTCCAGGACTTCCTTAAGACACCAAAACCTATGGATGCCCAACTTGCTAATATAAAATGGGGTAATATATGCATATGATCTATGTATATTCTTCTATATATCCTAAGTCATATCTTGATTATTTATAATATAGAATATACTATTTTCATGCTGTATTGTTTAGCAAAAGATGATAAGAAAGAGGTCTGCACATGTTCAGCATGGATGGATGACTTTTTTCTTTTTAAAAATATTTTTAATTGGCAGTTGGTTGAATCCATGGGTGTGCAAGCCACAGATTGAGTGCTGACTGTATATACTATAATTTTTCTTATTATACATGTATACATTTATAAATCTGATTTCAAAAATGAGATGTAGTATGAAATTAACAACAATAATTCATAATAAAATACTGGGGTTACCAAAAATGTATACACATTTTAAGAGATGTTGTCTATGTATTACTTTTAGTTCTCCATAATCAGAAGTGTCTGGACATTAATGATAACCACTTTGAGCATCTCTTGTAATTGCAGAAGCCAAATGTGACTTGTGTTCATCTTTTGTTAATGGTATATGTTGAGTATTACAATTTTAATACAGGTTTTTCCTTTCTTAAAATGTGTATACATTTTTGGCACTCTTTGTAGAATAATTAAGTTATATAAATGTGGTCTATCTCTCTCCCTCAGAATATCTTATACTCACTCTTATTTTCCTTCTTGATGAGGGTAACTAAAACCACAGATAAAACTGTAGACAGCAAGGAATCACTGTGTATATAATATACATTATAATTTTGTCATCATCTGCATTCACATTAGCTGGTAAAAGTAGACTGAGGAAAATTATCTGATTTGTATACACTATGTAGTGTGCTAAAAAAAAGTCATACAGTAACTGGGCTGGAAGGCATTTAAAAATAATATAGTAAAGTCTATTTATTTGGCAGATAGAGAAGTAAGTGTAAGCTCACAGTGGTTATTGATTCTGGATGTAAGCAGAGGTGAAATCAAATCCAGCATCTTTGACTCTATGTTATTATGCTTGCACTATACCATTTTTTCTTACATCATTTTGCCTTTAATAGTTTTTTTATGCTATTTTTAAAAAACATTAACTCATTTGTTATTTATGAAACACAGATAAATAAAACTTTTGCTTTTATGCATGAAAACAAATCTTTTTGTGTGCTCAGTAAAATATATTATTTTCAGTACCCCAGGTCAATCTTAGAATAGGAAAGCTTTTTCATTCTATAAAATCTCATGAGTTCACTTTGCAGAAGGCACAGCCTGCACAGAAACCTTGCCTGGACTATTACCTCACAACTCTGTCACAGTCCAGTGTGAGTAGGAAATCACATGGTTTTACCAGAAATATGTTAACCAGAAATTGTAGTCATTTTCTTGGGCCTTTAAATTTTTTTTTTTTTAGTTATCTTTTAGAACTTTATTTTAAAGATGTGTGGTACAATTCAGGGTTAGGTATACAAAAGATCATTGTACAGATAAAGTTTGGGCCCCACTTTAGTGCCCACTTCACTTGGTTTGAGATCAGATAATCTTATTGATAAAGTATGCCCTCTCTACCTCCCCTGACAGTTTCCTACTTCTGCTAATCCCATTCTAATAGTACTATGATAATTCTTCAAGGTCTGCTGATGCGTGAGAACATATGGTACTCAGTTCTTTGTTTCTGTGATAGATCACTGAGTATTATAGACGCTAAGTCCATCCAAGTTGCTATGAAGTTCATAATTTTGTTCTTCTTTATGACTGCATAATATTCCATCGTGCATATGTACCACGATTTTTTTTTTTAAATTCAGACCAGTTTTGATGGGCAGCACAGTTGGTTCCATGTTGTTGCTATTGTGAATAATGCTGCAATGAATATGTGTGTGAAGGTATCCTTTTCTTCTCATAGGGTTTGTTGTTAATTTGTTTGTTGGTTTTCTTTTGATTTGGGGGTTGATATATGTGTGTCTTCAATCTTGTTTCTGCATTCCTGGGAAGAGTGTGGTTGTTCTTTTTTTCTTTCTTCTGTGTTTAATACTTTCTTAGGCATTTCTTGTAAAGTTGGTCTGGAGGTAGTGTGAACTTTTAGGAATTAAATGTCTGGGAAGGATCTGAATTCTCCATCACTGAATTTCCTATTGGGGTAGAAAATTCTTGGCTGGAATTGTTTTTCTTTGAGAACTATGAAGTTTGGACTCCAGTCTCTTCTAGCCTGTAGTGTTTCTGAGGATAAGTCTACTGCTATTATAATTTATCTTCCCCAGTAAGTAGTCTGAACTTTCTCTCTTGCTGCCCTTAGTGGTTTTTCATTTATACTTACTTTGTGTAAGCAGGTTTTTCATTTATACTTACTATGTGTCTAGGAATTGATTTTCTCATTTGATGTCTTGCAAGGGTTCTATGAATCTGTTGTGTTTAAATGGTCATATCTCTCATGGGATGATGGAAATTTTTGGATAATTTCATGTAATGTTTGTCCCAGTGTGGTCTCTGTTTCTCTATCTGCCTCAGGAATGCCAATCAATAATAGGATTGACCTCTTGATATAATTTCACATCTCTTGGAGGGTTTGTTCTATCTTTTTAAGCTTCTTTTCTATGTTTTAACAGTTTGGGTTAGTTCCATATTTTGGTCCTTAAGCTCTGAAATTCTTTCTTCTGATTGGTTAATTCTGCTTTCCTTGTTTGTCAGTTTGTTATTTATTTTGTTTACTATAGTCATCTCAGTTATCAACTCCTTCATTCTTTCCTTGTATCTCTCCTCAATTCTATTCATTATCTCTATGAAAATCTTGTTTTCTGGGTTTGTAGTTTAAGATCAGTCATTCTAGGGGCACTTCATTGTTAGAGTTCCAAAGTCTGTATTCCCAGGGGTCTGTATGGGACTTGCATTATTCTTTCGATTCCTCTTCACTTGTGATAGTTTTCCCCCAATTTTACCCTTTTCTTTAATTTTATTGCCTAGTGATGGGGTGATAGCTTTCACTTCTGTTTGTTCAATCCCCTATTCCATATGTAGATCCTCTGGATTTGTTCAGTTTTGAAGCTGGACTAGGTATGGGAGTTATGTTTTTTGCAGTTTTGCGATTTGGTTAACATGTGATGGGGGGGCTGTTGTTCAGAAGTTATCTGCAGATCACAGTATCTGCTGACAGGTGTGTGACCTCCCTGGAACCCACTTCCCACCAACTCAAAATCTGTCCATGAGGTGGGGGGGGAATGTATGTATGCCCCTTGAAAGCAAAATGAGAAAAGAAAAAGTAAAATAATGGAAAAAGGAAGAAGAGAGATGAAAGGAAGATGAAAAGAAAGGAGAAGGAGAAGGCAAACAGACGGGCACACCACCTAACTAATAACAAAGGGAAAAACTAAAACAGCAACAACAAAATATATACAAGCAAGCAAACATACATACAAAAACCTGATGATGCACTTACATTCAATAATACCAAAAAACCCCCACTAAACTAAAAAACACCAAAAAAAAACCCAAAAACAAAACAAGTACTAAAACATAAACTAAAACAGAGGGGAAAGAACACTTTCTCTTTGGCAGTTTTTGGAACTTTAGCTTCCATTCCCAAGCACCGCCACTGCTTCTGGCTACCACTGTTCCTGTGATAGGGAGGAAGCTCTGGTCTCCAGCCCCTCCCATTCTTTCTTGGTGCAGGCTGATGGGGTTGCTCTTAGAGTAGGCCAGACATTCCTCAGACTGGTATAGGAGGAGGGTGAATCAGATCCAGACTCACCCAATTCATCTGCTGTTGTCACTGCTGCCACTGAAGTCAGATGTGTCTGTGCCTGGTCCAGCATGTGGGTGGGGTATCTATCTGTCTGTGTCCTCTCCTGAAGTTTCCATTTTTGGTCAGTGATGATCAATCCAAGAGTGGTTCAGAGATTGCCTCTGGGTCCCAGGTTGGAGGGTGAACAGAGCTGGGTGACCGGTGGAGGTCTCTGCCTAGTTCCAGCACAGATAAAATGGTGGCAGTCAGTATATCCTCACTGGCAGTGAGGCTCAGCTCCAGTTTTCTTCTTCATGCTCTTTCCATGGTTCCCTCTGCTGGTGTCTGGTCCGCTGCCATGGGTGGTGGCAGGGGCCAGGTACCAAGCACTAAGGAGCAATTGAACTCTGCTGCCTCCTCTGGAAAGAATCTTGGGAATGACTGATGTCCTGTATGCTAGAAGCTCTGATCAGGGCAGTGGTGGGTTGCAGCCACCTCTGGAGGGTAGCCCTGAGTGCTTGATTCCAAGTATTTCCTTGGACAGACTTTCACTCACCTAGTTGCACTCAATCACAAAGACTGTCTTTATGGACACTTGCCCTTGCAGATACTTTCAATCTTCCACCAATTACACTGCCATCTTGCTCCTCTACTCCATATGAATTTCTATTTCCAGACCTGAGAAAACCAATGTTGATAATCTGATGAGTATTGCACTGAATCTGTAGATTACCTTAGGTAGGATGGACACCTTGACAATGTTGATTCTTCCATTCTATGAACATGGAATGTTTTTCCATTTGTTTGTGTCATCCTTGATTTCTTTGATTTGTGTTTTGCAGTTCTTGTTGTAAAGGTCTTTCACTTCTCTGGTTAAGTGGATGCTAAAATATTTCATTTATTTTTTTGGTGACTATTGTAAATGGAATTGTGCTTTTTATTTGGCACTCTGTCAGCTTGTTTCTGGTGTATAGAAATGCAATTGTCATTTGCACATTGACTTTGTACCATGAGACTTTACCAAAGTCAATTATCAGTACAAGGAGGCTTTTGACAGACTCCCTAGGGTTTAAATAGTTCAGAATCATATTGTCTGCAAAGAGGGATAGCTTGACTTCCTCTTTTCTTATTTGGATACCCCTGGCTTTTGGCTTTGCCATCTGCATTTCTAATTGGATTTGTCTGGGCTTTCTCTCTCTTTAAAAAAACAAAAAAACAAAACTTAATCTGGCCAGGAAACTTCCTATTTTATTTATCTTTTCAAAGTATCAACTTTCAGTCTTGCTGATCATTTCTCTGATATTTATGTCTTTCTTTTTCTGTAACTCTGATTTTTATCTTGGTGAATTGGTTTATTCTACTGAAGTTAGAATTTAGGTGATCATGTCTTTCCACCTACTTTAGGTGTGATGTCAGACTGTCTACTTGTGCTTTTTCTGTTTTCTTGATTTATGCATGTAGTGCTATAAATCATGAAATGACATTGATTTCATAAAATCCAGAGATTCTGAGAAGATGTGTCTTTGTTTGTTTACAGGAATCTTTCAATTCCTTTCTTGATTTTCATATTGAGCCAGAAAACATTCAACAACATGTTGTTTAGAGTTCATGTCTATACTCTGTATTGTTTGGTAAAGTGTTCTGTAGATGTCTATTAAGTCCCTTTGATTCAGTGCCGAATTGAAATTCTGGATCTCCTTTTTGGTTTTTTGCTTTGATGATCTATCTAAAGCTGTTAGTGGTGTATTTATGTCTCTTACTATTATTGTGTGAGAGTCAATGTCCTCTTTTAGATTGTTTAATAGTTATCTTATAAAACTATTATTGTGTGAGAGTCAATGTTCTCTTTTAGATTGTTTAGCAGTTGTCTTATAAAACCTGAAGGCAGCAGATAGTTGGATTTTTTTCCCCAGTTTGTCATTGTGTGTCTCTCTAGTGGAACATTTGGTCCATTTATGTTCAAGTTGATTATTGAGATTTTATCCCTATCGTAAGACCCCTATGGGTTTCCTTTGTTTTTGTTTCACTGTTGCATTTATATATTTGCATGTATTCCTTTTTTGGGTGCTCTGTATGATCTGTTAACTCTGTGTCTGTACTTTTGTGGTGTGGTTCTTTTTTTTTATGTGCTCAACACCTTTTTAAGTGTCTTCTATAGGGCTGGTGTGGAGGTAACATATTCTTTTAGGGATCAGATGTTTGGGAATTATATTAATTTTCCATCACTGATGATGGATAGCAGGATAAGAAATTCTTGGTTGAAGTTGGTAATCTTTAATGACATTAAAAAATGGATTCAATCTCTTCTGGCTTGTAATGTTTCTGCAGATAAGTCTGGAGCAATTCTAACAGGTTTTTGTGATCTTTTTTCCTTGCTACCTTAACGGTTTTTTAAATTTTGTGACTATTTTTGAAGGCAAATTACTATGTGTCTTGGTGATGTTCTTCTCTTGTAATATCTTGCAGGGATTCTCTAGATCTCTTGCACTTGAATGGTCATTGCTCTAGCAAGATGGGGGAAGGTCTCTTGAATGACCTCATAAAGTATTTGTTCCATGATGTTTTTATTGTCTCTTCTTGTGTCAGGAATACCAATCAGGTGCAAGTTTGGTTTTTTAAACAAGTCAGATATCTCTTGGAGGCTTTCTTCCTTCTTTTTGAGGTTTTTTTCCTGTTTTTAAATGACAATGTTAATTCCATGTTTTGGTCTTCAAGGTCTGAGATTCTTTCCTCTGCTTGGTTGAGCCTATTCTCAATGTTTGTTACTTTGCTATTGATTTCAAGGATGGAGCTCCTTATTTTCATTACTTCAGAGTAGGCTTCTTTGAAGTTGGCTAATTCTGCTTTCTTCCTATATGATTTCTTTAAGTTTTGTGTCATATTTCTCTTGGTTTCTGTCCATATGAGTCATCCATTCTCTGATTTGTGTGGCTGTCAGTTGAGAGAGGTCGCTTTGATGGGTTACCATGGTTTGTGCCCTTATAACAATTTTCCCATGAACTATCGCTTTAAAATTCTGAGAGTAGGATTTTCTTCAGTCTTTCCTCATTTATCTCAGTGAGAGAAAGGGCGTGCTCCACTTTGTGGTTGGCTCTATTACTGCAGTTGTTTTTTTTCTGCTGATAAACTTGTCAGGTTAGAGTCTCCACCCCTGTTGCATCTGATTTATAGCTTGCAGCAGGGAGAGAGAGGGTGACTCAATACAGTGCATCCAGCAATTGCTTTCCACTTCCTGGATTCCATGCCTGTCTTTTTGTTCTTTGTGTGATCAAGGAGATCCCCACTGGTTCTGGGGAATTTTCACCTTTCCAAATGTGTTCAGGGTGCCTTCTTTAGTTGGGGTCTGTATCCCGACTCTCTGCCCTGCCCTGTAAGAGAGAAGACAGTCTGCTGTTCTGCTAGATGCCAGCGGTGGGCTTGTCAGACAGACTTGCCATGCAGACCAGTTCTCTCATGCAGGAACCACTTCTCATTCCACCTGGGCTCTGGCACCCATCACTGCTTACTGAAAAGTTTCCTCCATGTGAAACTGACACATCACACACTGCTGGGAGGGAGTATGCCAATTCAGCACTCACGCTTCTTTTTCTTCTCTGAACAGATCTTCATCTTCTATGAGTGTCTGTTGCCAGGTGGTTCCTGCAGTGTGTTGGATGGAGCTCCTGGAATTTCATGCCTGTCATATCTTTCTGGAGTCCATGTACCAGAGGGACCTTTGCTGGGTTCCCAATGATAAACCTGCTCAAAAATGCTCTGGGTAACTCCATATAAACATGGCAGAATCTCTTCTGTCAGTCATGCTGATTGAGAGCTGTGCAGATCTGCCATTCCTCGGTGGCCAACTTGGCTCCTCCCCCCTCATAATTCCTTTTATAACTTCTCAGAACCCAACATGTTTATATCAAGTTATAGGAACTCAATTAAGGTTTATTAAATTGATGCATTATTTGTCTAGCAAGCCTAAAAAGAAAAAAAAAATATTCAGATTTATAAACATAAAATTAATTTTAGGAGGCCTCTCTGTTTAAAAAACTAAAAATATTTGTCTAAGAATATGAGGGATGACTATTTAGAACCAATTTAATGTATTTATTATAATCTAGTCCAGGTTTTAGGTCCAATGGCTCAAAATAATAGTATAAAAGAAATATTATTAGTGGTAGTAGGGCAGACTAAATTATTTTCCAGTGCTCTTTTATCTCAGTTGCATTTTATAAACATAATAATCAGAGTGGAAAGCATAATGCACTATGTTAGGTATGTGACTGGAAAAGAGAGTATATGATTGCTCTGAGAGGCTCCTTAAGGGCTGTAGAAGTGTTGTCAGAACAGTGTATTAGGAGCAAGAGTGTTTCACCAGATAGACACTGGGGGAGTTTCATAATATGGTTTGTGTCTTATGTGAGCTCTATGAAGCTAAAAACAAAATGTGTATGACCAATACACTAATTGTCAGAATTTGACAATTATATACTAAAAGTATTTGAATTCATACTTTTAGAACTTGAGTCTTCTTATTTAGTTTATTACAAATATATAGATAGCTCATCTATAAATTGGGTGACTGTTTATGTCAATAAAATAAATACCTCAAAGTTAACTTATTTGTGAAATAAAGCAATTTGAAGAAATTATAATTATGTTATGCCATATGTCAACCCCAACTCCAAGCCCTCACTCAAAATCTGCAAAGTAATAATTCTGCACTTTAACAAACACACTTCGAAAATGGTTTTATTTTTGTATATTTAAAAACACTTTAGCTATAAATCTAACATGGACACTGATTAGGATGCATCAAAAGCATACATAGAAATCTAATTATCAGTCTTGATTTAACTGAAATGAGGTTTATTCTTAAAATATGTAGATTTGAAGATCTGCTGTTCTTGAATGGTACTATATTAGTGAATGAAAAATCATATGGAATACGTAATAGGACAGATACTGCATTAGGTTATGAAAGCATAAATAAGACATTGCATCTATCAAAAAGAAGCAAAAAATTGTTGATTACTTCCCAGTTCCAGACACACAAATAACCTACTTACCCCAATCTCAAGCCCAGGATATTTCTTCTCAGAAAATGAACGATTTTTTTTAGGAAGGAAAATTCTACCACAGATGACAGGAAGTACTAAAAATCCAAAAGACACAAAGAAGAGTGAGAAAATGGGGCATTCACTTGGAAGCATTCTAAGGGCATGGATATGTGAGTTGGGTCCTGGAGAATGAAAATGCTCTTGCTAGAGAAGACAGGTGTGTATACTCCACAAAGAGAGGACACCAGGTACATGCACAAAAAAGTGGGTAGATGGTCTACTGAGGCTTAAAAAGATCAGATTGTTGAAGAGTCTATGGGAGTGAGCTTATTAGAAATGATAAGTCTAGAAATATAGTTGGGCTTCACATGTAAAGTCTTTGCAATCCATGCTAAGATCATGGAACTCTTTCCTTTGAAATTTTTTATGCAGGTGAGTTTTATACTCATACTCATACTTCAGAAAAAATCACACTTCCGGCATGACTGGTGAAGGTATATAGCTTAGGTACAGGTAAATCAGAAAACGTAGATGTGCATAAGTAAAGTGTCAAGCAGAGAAACAGAACCAGTAGGAGATATGTGTGTTAAGTATTGATTACAAGGAACTGGCTAATGCAATTGTGGGAATGGTTAGATGAGTCCAAAATCAATAGGAGAGGTCCTCCAGAGAGAAAGGCTGGACCTCAGGGTACTGGCTGAAGGTGTTGTCCACAGCCAGGAACAACACCTTCAGCCTATATGTCTATACCAGGAAACCTCAATTCTTCTCCTATTTTATTTCAACTGATTGGATTGGGCTTATTCAGACTATTTATTATGATTTCCATTACTTAAGTCAACCGATTGTATACATTAATTACATCTGCAAAATAGATTCCCAACCTCACCAAGATTAGTGTTGATTGAATAGCTGGGATGATTCTCTGACCAAGTTGCAACATTAAACTGATCATCACAAGGTGGTGACCTACTGCAGTAATTCAGATTAGATATAAGGGAATCCTGGTGAAGTTATGGGTACAGAAATTGAGGAAAGGTAAAATATACATGAATTTTGTCAAAGAGAATCAAGAAAATTGCTTGGCATGATGAAGCAGAAAGAGAAAGATACAGACAGGTACAGGTTTTAATCTTGAGTTAGGAAAAACAGTAACAAGTTAAGAGGAAGAAAAATCATGAATTTGGTGTGTTGGAAATTTTTATCTGGAATGCAGGTAAAATATGAGACATTCTACCTGCTACAAAACTTTAATGTGTGGAAATTATTTTCTATCCATTTTGATGGTTTCCTCAAAATGTTTGAATTAGTGTAGATAAATGGTCAGTCTCTGCTTTAGGGGACAAACAGAGAGGAATAGATGGTTTTACAACTGACATAGAAATGAAGGAGGATAATGCAAAATAAATACAGATGGTTTAGAGTAAAGGCTTAAGAAAAAGTAACTGAAAGAAAGCAAATGTGAATTTAGAATGTCATTCCTGAATCCATTGAGTATAATTATGGGAAGCATAAAAATAGCTGTCTTTCATACCTATTCCTATTTTTTGGCTTGATGTCTATAGTAGAAATCAGAGACCGTATTTTCACTTCATGTATCTTCCTTTTCCCTTTACACTTTCTCATACCTAAGACTCAGCACAATGCCTCATGTAAGGATAGTGTGATTGAAAATAATTTTGGAATGAATGAATCAATGAATTGTTGAAACAATAAATAAATGTCAAGTGTGTTCAGGCATCCTCAGGAGAATTTCTCCTAATTCTAGGTGTATTTATTTCATGTTACTACCATAATAAGTTAACACAATATTGGTAACTTAAAGTAATATATAACTTTTAATCTTATTATTCTGTAGATTGAAAGTCTGATACAATATAAAAACAGCAAAGAAAGATACTAAATCTAAGCACGATTGTAAGCAACTAACTCTACTTCTTCATATAATATTCCTAACAGCCCTGTGAGTTGATGATATTCTCATCTTTGTTTTACTTAGGACAAACCAGACACAAAGTAGGTAGAGTTAAGCTGTTGTTCAGGTCACAGTAGGTTGGGGGAGGGGCAGGTGTAAAGCAAGGATTTTAGTCTAAATCCTCTGATTCTAGAGTACATGCTCTTAATCATTAAGCTCCAATGTCTCTGAAAAAGAGCCCAAATTTGAGAGTGTGTCAATAGCAGTGTATCGAAGTCATATGAATAGGTCTTTTGGAAATGTGAATGCCTACTTGGAAAAAAGTATGGTACAAAATGGGATATTGGCTAGAGTTATGGGAGAAGCAGTAGTAGAACAATTCCAAACCAATTCATTTTACTGATATGCACAATTTTCACATTTAATTGTCTATGATTCTATTATCTCTGGCATTGTCCTAACAGTCACCTACTTTATGTTACCAATGTTCTAGAGAATGAAGGACTAAGGCACCTGTGCGTTACAAACTACAGCACTATAGAAAACAGTAAGCATTTGCAGGATGTGAAATACAGAGAGGGAGTTAAACCTCCACCAGAAGCAAGATGAAAAAGAAAGGGAAAAGCTTCTGAGTTTCCTGGAAAGTGAGGGAAGAATGTTTCATTCCTCATAGCATGCGGGAAACTTTGTGAGGAAAAGGAGGTGCTAGAGGGTTAAGGCCTTTAAGTGAAATCTTGAAACTATATCTTTGGGTCAACTAGGATCCAAAAAGTCTCCCAGGTGAGAGAAGAGATAAGCATTAATCAGGAGCACACATTTCAAGAAGGACCACATCCATAGAATTTAACACTGAAGTCTTTAGGGCAGGACATGTAAATACTTTCCATTTTTAAAATTGTTCATTACATATTTTATAGCATATGTTTATTATTTAAAAGTTACACATTTCTGATAGCTCAAGCTTGAAATCCTCTCCAACGGGAACAACTTTTCAGGTTCTTTATTTATGTCTTCTGAAGTGAGAAACAAGGGGCTATCTCCATAGAGAAACCAAGTACTTTCTGTCATGGCAGTTAAGGGTGTGGACACTGGAGCCAGATTGCATGAATTTGAATGTAGTTTTGCCGTTAAACAACTGTGTAATCTTGGGCAAGTTATTCATTTCTCTCTGCCTTAGTTTCCTCAACTGTAAAGTGAGAATAATAGAAGTAATGACTTTGAGAGTCATAATGGACCTTAAATATGTTAATAAATGTAAATCACATGGAATACATGTTAGCACACAGTGCAAACCTAATAAATACTAGCCATGCTATTATTTTACCTTTTGGTAGGACTTACAAAGTTATACCTTCAAAAGAAAAGGCTTATTTTCTTGCTCATCTAAAAAAAATTGCTTATGTTCATCTTTATTTATGTTAAGAGATGCATTCACCTATTTTTTTTTCACTGTTTAAAAAATTTTTTAATTTTTAATTTTAAAGATGTGTAGTATTATTCAGAGTTAGATATACAAATGTTCTTTATGCAGGTACCCTTGTTGATGAGGTGTGCCCCCCCTCCCCTGGCAGTTTCCCAGTACTGCCAATCCCACTCCCCGCCCCCCTCACAAGGCAAATTCCCACTACTTCT
>NW_007260135.1:1004593-1005281 GCF_000164805.1 Carlito syrichta | reverse complement strand
AAAAAAAAAAAAAAAATTAGTTGGGTCTGGTGGCACACCTCCGTTGTCCTTGCTACTTTGTAGACGGAGGCAGAAGGATTGTCTGAGCCCAGGAGGTCGAGGCTGAGGTGAGCAGTGATTGTGCCCCTGCAATTCATCCTGGGAAACAGACTGAGACTCTTGTTCAAAAAAAAAAAAAAAGACTCCTACAGAGAAACAGCTGGTTTTAAAAATAACTCTAGCAGCCGGGCTCGGTGGCTCAGTTTGTAATCCCGCGCTTTGGGAGGCTGAGGTGAGTGGATTGCCTGAGTCCATGGGTTCGAGACCCGCCTGGGCAACTTGATGAGACCTCATCTCTACAATAAATCAAAAAAAATTAGCCGGGTGTGGTAGTGCGCACCTGTAGTTCCAGCTTTGGAAGCCTGAGGCGGAAGGATCGCCAGAGCCCAGCAGGTTGAGGCTGCAGTGGCTGCTCCTGGCCACTGCACTCCAGTCTGGATGACAGAGTGAGACTTCAATTCAAAAAATAAAAAATAAAAAAATAAAAAATAAAAATAACTCTAGCAATACCTGGTCCCAACCAGAAGAAGTGAGAACCAAGCCGGGCTCGGTGGCTCAGCCTGTAATCCCGCGCCTTTGGGAGGCTGAGGTGAGTGGATTGCCTGAGCCCGCGGGTTCGAGACCCGCCTGGGCAGGCGAGACCTCATCT
>NW_007260135.1:998187-1003123 GCF_000164805.1 Carlito syrichta | reverse complement strand
AGCCCAGCAGGTCGAGGCTACAGTGGCCAGAGCGGCCACTGCACTCCAGTCTGGGCGACACAATGAGACTCCATCTCAAAAAAAATATATACGGTGGTTATAAAGTCTATGGCAATGTCCTAGGCCTACACATCACTTACCCAGGGCAACTTCCAGTCCTGCAAGCTCCATTCTTGGTGTCTGACAACCTACAGGTCACGTTTGGCAGTTTACTTTGAAGTAAACAGGCATCCTAATTAACCCGTCTGTGGTGAGGTCTTGTGATTCATGGCGACATCCTGTCCCTGAGTGAGGAAATCTTAGTGTGAGTTCCTCAGAATGATATGGCACTGATTCATGCTGAGTCATTCCTGAATCATGAGGTTTCCTGATTGTCTTGCACATGGACGTTTCAGTCTGTATGTTGCAACCTGTATCAAATGACTGTCTCCTCTGTATCATACCATCCAATGAAAGGGCATGACCCCTGTGAGGAGTCACCTCCCTTCTAAACTTTCCCACGAGAGGCCGGGCTCGGTGGCTCAGCCTGTAATCCCAGCGCTTTGGGCGGCTGAAGTGAGTGGATTGGCAGAGCCCGCGGGTTCGAGACGCGCCTGGGTAACTTGGCGAGACCTCATCTCTACACTAAATCAATAATTAGCCGGGAACCAGGCTCAGTGGCTCAGCCTGTAATCCTGTGCCTTGGGAGGCTGAGGTGAGTGAAATGCCTGTACCCGCGGGTTCGAGACCCGCCTGGGCAAGTTGGCGAGACCTCATCTCTACAATAAAATAAAAAAAATCAGCTGGGTGTGGCAGCGCATGCCTGTAATTCCGGCTACTCAGAAGGCTGAGGTGGAAGGATCGCCGGAGCGCAGCAGGCGAGGCTGCGGTGGCCAGGAGCGGCCACTGCACTCCAGTCTGGGTGACAGAGTGAGACTCCAACTCAAAAAAAAAAAAAACTTTCCCATGAGAGCCTTCTGACTTGCAGCCAACTCCAAAGCACTCCTGACACTGGTGGTGTGTCTTCCGGGATCTGTCCTCACACTTGGCTTCAAAAAACATTTATCAAATTCTTTTTGCCTCAGCAGCCTTAGTTTCGGTTGACATGCCCTATATGGATGCACCTTTTTTTTTTTTTAACCTTTTATAGTATGTTTTTATTGAACCTCTACCACATTTAGACATGTTTATACTCAATTCCTTACCATTGTATCGCAACTGCCTACAGTATTCACTTCAATAACAGACTGTGAAAGCTTGTATCCTAGGAGCAACAGGCTGTTCCTTACAGCTTTGGCGTGTAGTCGACTGTGCCATCTAGGTGTGTGTACCTACACGCTGTGGTGTTTGCAGAACGATGGAATCACCTAACGATGCACTTCTCAGACTTCTGCCCCATTGTTAAGAAATGCATGACTGTATCTGTGGCAGCAACAGAAGGTATTTGCATCTCTTCCAGACAAAAATCAAGTTAACAAGGAACTCATTCTAATTCTGGGAACTTTAGTCAGTAGTAAGTAAGGATAAGCTTTACCTTAATGTGACCTTCTAGTTGAATCCAGCCCAAATGTTTTTGTTTAAGTCGGGGTTTCGCTCTATACCCAGGCTGGAGTGCAGTGGTTCGATCATGGCTCACTGCAGCCTCAACCTCCTGGGCTCAGATGATCCTTTTGCCTCAACCTCCTGAATAGCTGGGACTATATGTGCACGTTATTAAACAGGGTTATTATTATTTTTTTTTTTTGAGTCACAGTCTCTCTCTGTTGCCCAGGCTGTAGTGCAGTGGACAATTATCGGCCACTGCATCCTTGACCTGTTGTGCTCAGGCGATCATTCCACCTCAGCTTTCCAAGTAGCTGGAACGAACCACAGGCGCATGCCACCATGTCTGGCTATTTTTGATTTATTATAGTGATGAGATCTTACTGAGTTGCCCAGGCTGGTCTTGAACCCCTGGGGCTCAGGGTATCCTCTCATCTCCACTTTTCAAAGGACTGGGATTACGGGTGTGAGCCACCACACCCAGCCTAACTTCTTTATTTTTATTTATTTTATTTATTTAATTATTTTTGAGTTGGAGTCTCACTCTGTCACCCAGACTGGAGTGCAGTGGCCACTCCCGGCCACCGCAGTCTCGACCTGCTGGGTTCCGGCGATCCTTCCGCCTCAGCCTTCCGAGTAGCCGGAATTACAGGCATGCGCTACCACGCCCAGCTGATTTTTTGATTTATTGTAGAGATGAGGTCTCGCTGCCCAGGCGGGTCGCGAACCCGCGGGCTCAGGCAATCCACTCACCTCAGCCTCCCAAAGGCGTGGGATTACAGGCTGAGCCACCGAGCCTGGCTATTTTTATTTTTTAATGTTTTGAGTCAGAGTCGCACTGTCACCCAGGTTGGAGTACAGTGGCACAATCATGACTAATGCAGCTTTGGTGTTGTGGGCTCAAGTGATCCTTCTGCCTCAGACTCCCGAGTGGTTGAGATTACAGGCATGCACCTAGCCAATTCTTTGTCTGTAATTTTTATTTTTAGAGGCAAGGTCTCCAAATGTTGTCCAACTGGTCTCAAACTCCCGCGCTCAGGCAGTCCTCCATCTTTGGCCTCCCAGAGTGTTGGGATTACAGGTGTGAGCCACTGTGCCTGGCCAGCCCACTATCTTGTAAATAAAGTTTTGTTGAAACTCAGCCACATTCATTCCTTTGCTTGTTGTCTGTGATTGATTTTGTGCCACAATGGCAGACCTGAGTATTCATAACAGAAATCCTAAAACCCACAGATTTAGAGCCTTAGATAGGTCCTACCTGGACCTTTATAAATAAAATTTGTCGGCCCCTGCCCATGACAATCCTTGGCCCCCATGTGATATTGAAAGGATGTGCTACTTATATTTTTTGCCTTATTTCCAAGTTTTGGATAATTTTTCTGGTCAATACTTGACAATCTTTTTTTTTTTTGAGATGGAGTCTCACTCTGTCGCCCAGACTGGAGTGCAGTGGCCGCTCCCGGCCACCGCAGCCTCGACCTGCAGGGCTCCGGCGATCCTGCCTCAGCCTTCCGAGTAGCTGGAACTACAGGCGCACGCTACCACACCCAGCTCATTTTGATTTATTGTAGAGATGAGGTCTCGCCAAGTTGCCCAGGCGGGTCTCGAACCCGCGGGCTCAGGCAATGCACTCACCTCAGCCTCCCAAAGGCGCGGGATTACAGGTTGAGCCACCGAGCCCGGCTGTATTCATGTTTTAAGAAAGGAAAAAAAAACTAGGACAGCTGGGCTCGGTGGCTCAGCCTGTAATTCTGCACCTTTGGGAGGCTAAGGTGAGTGGATTGCCTGAGCCCGTGGGTTCGAGACCCGCCTGGGCAACTTGGCGAGACCTCATCTCTACAATAAATCAAAATGAGCTGGGTGTGGTAGCGTGCGCCTGTAGTTCCAGCTACTTGGAAGGCTAAGGCAGAAGGATCGCTGGAGCCCAGCAGGTAGAGGCTGCAGTGGCCAGGAGCGGCCATTGCACTCCAGTCTGGGTGACAGAGTGAGACTCCAACTCAAAAACAAAACAAAACAAAACAAAAAAGTGGCTACCATCAGCGTCCAGACACTTCTGAGATGGCAAACTACTGCAGGACTTGTTGTTGTCGAGGCCTCCCAGCTATTCCCTTGTACACATCACACACAGTACCATGCGTCCAAAGTTATCGTGAATGTGTGCAGTTGTTAGTTGTGTTGGTATTTCTGTTGCATACTCGTGTCTCCATTGTTGTACTTCCAACAGTTGAAAGAGGCTACATCAGTTAATAAAATCAAATTGCTAGCAAAGTAGTAATATTAACCAGTTTACTCCATTTTGTTTAAAACTTTCATCTTAGTTACCTGCCTGACCCATGAATCAATACCTACGTGTGATAACAGTAACGTTCCCATGACCACAGACTCCCAGCTTTGTCTCCTTTGGGCAGGTTATGCTAACCGTTGCCTGCAGACAATTACAGAACTCCCTCGCCATAGCTTCCATGTGATTGTATGCTTTGTTAACTGAAATCAAATGTTACACTTTAACATTTTCTTAATTTGTTCTTATATTCTGTTAGTGACCTAACCTAGGTCACTCCATTGTATAATGATTCTTCTTCCTTGTCTCTATGTAACTACCTTAAACTATATCTTAATGGCAGAACTCCAGGGTCTTTCTGGGCACTGGTTATACCTACCTGACATGAAATTAATCAATGCTCCCTAACAAGCGAAGTTCCTATTTTCGTTGCCAAGTTATTAGTGAATAGTTGCTATGGTCACTAAGTTGCTATGTAGCCAATGCTGCAAATTTTACCTATAAAAACTTGTCACAAACTGCACCATTTTGCCAAGAGTTTTTCTGGCGTTTGCCTACTCTTGACCCGTGCATTTAATAAATATATCTAATTAAATTCAACTTGCTGGCATAGCTTCTTCTTGTTTACTCGGTCATAACAAGTTCTCAAATTTCTTTTTTAAAGCTTTGAATTGAAATATACATACAGAAAAGTGCACACTATTAAATGTTCAGCTGATTAAATTGTCACAAAGTAAACACACCCATAGGCCCAAAACCTCGTTTTCAAGAAACAGACTGTCACTCACACCTCAGAAACCTTCTTTTGCCTCCCTAGAGCGAGAGAGGGATATTGGTCAGGCTCAGTGGCTCAGCCTGTAATCTCAGCACTTTGGGAGGCCGAGACAAGTGGATTGCCTGAGCCTGCCGGTTCAAGACCAGCCCAGGCAACTTGGTGAGACCTTGTCTCTACAATAAAAAAATAAATTAGCCGAGCATGGTAGCACGTGCCTATAGTTTCAGCTACTTGGAAGGCTGAGGCTGAAAGATCGCTGGAGCCTATCAGGTCAACGCTGGGGTGACTGTCAGTGTGTCACTGCACTCCAGCCTGGGCGACGGAGTGAGACTCCAACTCAAAAAAAAAAAAAAAAAAGA
>NW_007260135.1:997067-997831 GCF_000164805.1 Carlito syrichta | reverse complement strand
CACTCACCTCAGCCTCCCAAAGGCACGGGATTACAGGCTGAGCCACTGAGCCCGGCAATGGATAGTTTTTTGTGTTTGATTTCTTTTTTATCAACATCATGTTCTAGAGATCTCGATTTTCAAAAAAACACTTTTAAATGGTCTTGCACTCCTCCAGCGACAACCGTGCTTCCGCCATTTTATTTCTTTTTTGTTTTTTTTTAGTCGGAGTCTCAGTCTGTCGCCAAGGTTGGAGTCCAGTGGCATGCTCACGGCCACCGCAGCCTTGACCTGTTGGTTTCAGGCAATCCTTCCGCCCCAGACTTCCAAGTAGCTGGAATTACAGGCATGTGCCACCATGCCCAACTAATTTTTTGATTTATGTAGAGACAAGGTGTTGCCACGTTGCCCGGGTTGGTCTGGAACCCCTGGGATCAGGCAAGCCTCTCACAACAGCCTCCCAAAGTGCTGGAATTACAGGCATGAGCCACCACACCCAGCTTGCTTCTGCCATTTTCTTTGACTATCCTGCCTATAGCACGGTGACACTAGCATTCATTTGAAAATGCCATTTTCGACACAGGCTCAGTGGCTCAGCCTGTAATCCCGTGCCTTGCGAGGCTGAGGTGAGTGGATTGCCTGAGCCCGTGGGTTCGAGACTCGCCTGGGCAACTTGGTGAGACCTTGTCTCTACAATAAATCAAAAAATGAGCCAGACTGGAGTGCAGTGGCCGCTCCCGGCCACCGCAGCCTCAACCTGCTGGGCTCTGGCCATCTTCTGCCTC
>NW_007260135.1:990300-997047 GCF_000164805.1 Carlito syrichta | reverse complement strand
TTCTGCCTCAGCCTTCCAGTAGCCGGAATTACAGGCGCACGCTACCATGCCCGGCTGATTTTTTGATTTATTGTAGAGATGAGGTCCTGCCAAGTTGCCCAGGCGGGTCTCAAACTCGCGGGCTCAGGCAATCCACTCACTTCGGCCTCCCAAAGCGTGGAATTACAGGCTGAGCCACCGAGCCCGGCCATGACTTGTTTTTAAATACATAAATATAAGCTTGTTAGGCATAAGTAACTCCATCCTGCTAAAATCTTCATTTTAAGTACTCACAGCCACCCGCTTGACAGAACTCTCCCCTTATGTAATCACAACTGTTCTTGACCCCTGAACTGTAAGAGCTTTTTCTTTGAAACCCCCATCCCCACCCACATCCTGTTTTAAAACCCTGTTTCCAAATTAATTTTTCAAGAAAATACCTGGCCAATGGCCAGCTAAGTAAACAGAAAAACCACAAATCCCTTCTCCAGTTTTCTGTTCCTTTAGCCATAATAATAGAAGAAACTGTATATTTTTTTTCAAGCTGCATTGCATATAAAAACCCTCTGCTTGCTTTGCTGGGGGCCGAGAGTTTTCAATGGCTCTTGCCTCTCTCGGTTGCCATGACTGATTAAAGAAATCTTCAGAATCTGAAGCTCTGTGTGTTGGCAACTTACTTCTCGCACTCCGGTCATAACACCTGCTGCCCAGATGCAGCCTCTCCCGCATGTAACCAGAACTGTTCTTAACCCCTGAGCTGTAACTTCTCCCTTTCTTGGAAATCCGCTACCCCCTACATCCTGTTAAGCAAACAGTTGCTGGCCAATGGCCAAACTACGCAAGTAGGTAGCTGCAAATTGTTCCATCCCTGACTCTGACCCCTCCCTGAAATGTAAACTGTAATTGCGAAAGCTGTGATTTTTGCCTGTAAAAGTCCCATGCTTAGCTGGGCTCGGTGGCTCAGCCTATAATTCCATGCCTTTGGGAGACAGAGGTGAGTGGATTGCCTGAGCCCATGGGTTCAACCCGCCTGGGCAGCGAGACCTCATCTCTACAATAAATCAAAAAATCAGCCGGGCGTGGTAGCGCACGCCTGTAGTTCCGGCTACTTGGGAGGCTGAGGGGGAAGGATCGCCGGAGCCCAGCAGGTCGAGGCTGCGGTGGCCGGGAGCGGCCACTGCACTCCAGTCTGGGCGACAGAGTGAGACTCCAACTCAAAAAAAAAGAAGAAAAAGAAGTCCCATGCTTGCTATGCTTGGGGTTGAGAGATTTTTAGTGGCATTAGCCCTCTGTCCAACACCGGCTATTAATGGACTGAAGTCTGACTCTCTGTTGGCGATTATTTTCTCACACTCCGGTAATAACAACAGGAAGACACTGAAACGAGTAGAGTCTAGCCTTATCTCTTTCACATTTAGAGAGGAGGTCAAATTTGTGACAGGGAATAGTTTATCTCTTAGAGGACAGCTCTGAATTCCAGCCTAAGAAAAGTGTCCTGGGTGTTTAAAGACTAGAGGAGGAGAAACGGAAATGAGACATATTAGTAGTTACAGAGGGAAAAATTAAGTTGATGTTAGGGTCTCTTTGGTTTTAGGAAAGCCATTTCAATGGATCCAAAGTTTTATTTTGAAATGAAGTTGACTCAGGCAGTGAGAATTCCAGGTCTGACAATTAAGTTTGCAAACTCATCCCAGAAAAAGTACTACATACCTTATTGCTGAATATCACTACAGTCACCTCTGAAGTACTCCTCTTGAGAAATTCTGCACCCACACCAGTTCCTAGTACACCCATCAAAGCAATTTTGGAAATGTTTTTCTGGGATGACCATCAGAGCTGTCATCGTATTACTCTTGATATCCTGAATGTCATCAAAATGTCTTCTTTCAGTATTTCTTTTATGTTTGGGTAAAGAAAAAAGTCATTGGAGGCCAGATCAGGGGAGTAGAGAGGGTGTTGCAATACAGTTATTTGTTTACTGGCTAATGTTTCAATACAGTTATTTGTTTACTGGCTAAAAGCTCCCTCTCAGACAGTGCTGTGTGAGCTGGTGCATTGTTGTGATGCAAGAGCTCCTTTGGGACCATTTTTGCACACATCTTTCTCATGCCAAGATTTTCTGTTAAGATTTTCCTGTTTCTCTATTGATTTTCTTTGGTCTACTATGCTTCCCACAGTCAGTCAACAATTCTGATGACAAGCGTTTTGCCATGTTTTCTTTTTATTTTATTTTATTTATTTATTTTTTGAGTTGGCGTCTCATTCTGGTGCCCAGGCTGGAGTGCAGTGGCATGCTCCCAGTCACTGCAGCCTCTACCTGCTGGTCTCCAGTGATCCTTCCACCTCAGCCTTCCAAGAAGCCAAAACTATAGGCGCGCGCTATCATGCCTGGCTAATTTTTTATTTATTGTAGAGACAAGGTCTCGCCAAGTTGCCCGGGTGGGTCTCAAACCCGCAGGCTCAGGCAATCCACTTGTCTCGGCCTCCCAAAATGCTGGGATTACAGGCTGAGCCAGGGAAACTGACCTGCAATGTTTTCATCAGTTCTGCATGTTCCTGGTTGTGCTGACCTCTCTTCATCAGTGATACTTTCTTTCCCCTCAGAAAAATGTTTACTCCATTGGTACACTGCTGTTTTCTTCATGGTATTATCCCCATAAACTTGGACTAACATGTCCCTGATTTCACTTCCACTCTTGCCAAATTTAATAAGAAATTTAGCCGGGCTCAGTGGCTCGGCCTGTAATCCCAGCGCTTTGGGAGGCCAAAGTGAGTGGATTGCCTGAGCCTGCGGGTTCGAGACCCGTCCGGGCAACTTGGCGAGACCTCATCTCTACAATAAATAAAAAATTAGCCGGGCGTGGTAGCATGCGCCTGTAGTTCCAGCTACTTGGAAGGCTGAGGCAGAAGGATCGCCAAAGCCCAGCAGTTCGGGAGCGTGCCACTGCACTCCAGTCTGTGTGACAGATTGAGACTCCAACTCAAAAAAAAAAAAAAAAAAAAAAAAGAAAGAAATTTATGGGGCCGGGCGCAGCGGTTCATGCCTATAATCCCAGTACTTTGGGAGGCCTAGATTAGTGAATTGCCCAAGCCCATTGGTTCGAGACCAGCCTGGGCAACTTGGTGAGACTTCATCTCTACATAAATTAAAAAAAAAAAAAAGAAGCCAGGCTCGGTGGCTCAGCCTGTAATCCCACGCTTTGGGAGGCTGAGGTGAGTGGATTGCCTGAGCCTGCGGGTTCGAGATCCGCCTGGGTAACTTGGCGAGACCTCATCTCTACAATAAATCAAAAATTAGCCAGGCATGGTAGCATGCGCCTATAGTTCCAGCTACTTGGAAGGCTGAGGCGGAAGGATCGCTGGAGCCCAGCAGGTCGAGGCTGCGGTGGCCGGGAGTAGTCACTGCACTCCAGTCTGGACGACAGAGTGAGACGCCAACTCAAAAAACAAAACAAAACAAAAAAAGAAAATATTTTACGCTGGGCTTGGTGGCTCATGCCTATAATCCCAGCACTTTGGGAGGCCCAGGTGAGAGGAGTGCTTGAGCCCATGGGTTTAAGAGCAGCCTGGGCAACTTGTAAGGCCTCATCTCTACAATAAATCAAAAAATTAACTGGACATGGTGGCGCATGCCTGTAGCTTCAGCTACTTGGAAGGCTGAGACGGAAGGATTGCCTGAGCCCAGTATAGGTCGAGGCTGCGGTAGCTGTGAGCGTGCCACTGCACACCAGCCTGGGTGACAGAGTGACACTCCAACTAAAAAAAAATTAAATTAAATTAAAATTAAAAAACTTAAAAAAATAAAATATTCTACTAAAAAAAGTCACAATGCAGCACTAAAAATAATACAAATTTAGAAAACAGTACAGTATAGCAACTATTTACAGAACATTTTTATTATATTGGGCATTATAAGTAATCTAGAGATGTTTGACAGTATGCAGGAGATTGTGTGTAGATTACATGTAAAGACTACACCATTTTACATAAGAGACTTTAGCATGTGTGAATTTTTGGTATCTTGGGGTCTTGGAACCAATCCCTGTCAGATATTGAGGGATGACTGTAGTTAACATGTAAACATTTGGGTGTGATCTCGCTAGAAGATGTGGTGAATCGTGAGATGTGTGTCCCTCTGTGTCGAATAATAAAAGAGATGGGTACGAATGTGGCTAGAAACCATTGTGGTTTATTTCCAATCCAAATACCACAATCAGCCTCTCTTGTAGAGAAATGATTTTCCCCAGTGGTGAGTAACTAAATAAAATCCTGAGCCAAGTAGAGTGGGTTTCTTTGTTTTTTTTTTTTTTGAGTTGGAGTCTCACTCTGTCACCCAGACTGGCTCCAGTGATCCTTCCGCCTCAGCCTTCCAAGTAGCTGGAACTACAGACATGCGCTACCACGCCCGGCTGATTTTGTGATTTATTGTAGAGATGAGGTCTCGCTTCCCAGGTGGGTCTCGAACCCGTGGGCTCAGGCAATCCACTCACCTCAGCCTCCCAAAGGCGCGGGATTACAGGCTGAGCCACCGAGCCTGCAGTTTCTTTGATTCATGGCGCCATCCTGTCCCCGAATGAAGAAATCTTCCTGTGAGTTCCTCAAATAGTTGTGGTGCTGACTCATGCTGAGTCATTCCTGAATCATGAGGTTTTCCTGATCATCTTGCATGTGGACATTTTAGCCTGTATGTTGCAACCTGTAGCGAATGATTGTGTCCTCTGTACAGTACCATCCAATGAAAAAGACAGCTCCCCTGTGAGGAGCTCGCTTCCCTTCTAAACTTTCTCATGAGAGCCTTCCGACTTGCAGCCGACTCCAGAACGCTCCTGACTCTAGTGGTGTGTCTTCCCGGATCTGTCCTCACATTTGGCTTCAATAAACATTTATCAAATTCTTTTTGTCTTAGCAGCCTTAATTTTGGTTGACATGCCCTATACAGGTGTAATTTGTTTGTTTGTTTGATTCAGAATCTCACTCTGTTGTCCAGGCTGGAGTGCAATGGCACGCTCATGGCCACTGTAGCCTCAACCTGCTGGGCTCAGACAATCCTTCCATCTCAACCTTCCAAGTAGCTGGAACTACAGGTGCACGCCACCATGCCTGGCTAATTTTTTTATTTATTGTAAGGACAGGCTGTTCTTGAATCCTTGGGCTCAGGCAATCCTCTTGCCTCAGCCTCCCAAAGTGCTAGGATTATAGGCATGAGCCACAGTGCTCAGCTTTAAAAAAATTTTTTTAACCTTATAGTATATTTTTATTGCACCTTTACTATGTTTATACTCAATTCCTTATCACTGTGTCGCAATGCCTACAGTATTCAGTTCAGTAACATGTTGTGAAGGCTTGCAGCCTAGAAGCAACAGGCTATTCTATATAGCCTCGCTGTGTAGTTGGCTGTGCCATTTAGGTGTGTGTACCTATGCGCTGCGGTGCTTGCAGAACGATGGAATCATCCAACAACACATTTCTCAGACTGTTGCCCCATTGTTAAGCAATGCGTGACTGTATCTGTGCTAGCAACAGAAGTTATCTACATCTCTTCCAGACAAAAATCAAGTTAACAAGAAACTTCACTCATTCTGGGACCTTAAATCGGCAGTAAATAATAGGACAAGCTTTTTTTCCGGTAAATACTTGAGAATCTTTAATATACAGAGGGTGTCAAAAAGAGTATATACATTTTAAGAAAGGAAAAAACTGTTTTAAAATTGTAATACTCAATATGTACCGATAACAAAAGATGAATACAAGACATGTTTGATTTCTGCAGTCCCAAGAGATCCTCAAAGTGGGTACTCTCAGCATCCAGACACTTCTGACTACAACAAACTACTCCAGGACTTGCTGTGTGAGGTCGCTCGGATCTTCCCTTGTGCACTTCACACACAGACAGTACCATATGTCTCAAACTTATCACAGATGTGTGCAGTTGTTAGGCGTGTTGGAGGTTCTGTTGCATACTCACGCCTTCACTGTCGTACCTGCATAATGTTCTCAAATTTCAAATATCATTTCAAAATGGTCTTGCTATCCTAGAACGATGCCTCTTGCATGGTGACCGCTAACATTTGTTTGCATAATGCCATCTCTTGAACGAACGTGATACTACTCATTGCTACCGCCATTTAATTCAAACTCAAAAAGTAGTACATAGACAACATCTCTTAAAATGTGTATATGTTTTTTTTCATTCGACACTCCTGGTATAGTTTTTCTCTTTTAATTGTCTTTAGGTAGGTCTTTTTGTTCAAATACCCTAAGTTTATTGAACACATACTATGTACCAGAAGATACCATAATGAGTAGGGCCTGGCTCTGTCACTTTCACATTTAATGAGGAAGTCAAGTGTGTGACAGTGAAGGGTTTGTCTCTTAGAGGAGAACTTGGAATCCAGTCTAAGAAAGGTGTCCTGGGTGTTCAATGATTTGAGGCAGGGAGAGAAAGGGAAATGAGACATATTAGACAAATGAGACATATTAATAGTTACTAGAGGGAAAAATTAAAATGACATTAGAGTCTCCCTGATTTTAGGGAAACCACTTCAATGGATCTTTTATTATGGAAAAGTAAATGCAAAGTTTAATTTTGAAATGGAGATGTCTCAGGCAATGGGAATATAGGCTGTTTTGCTCAGGATCATAAAATGTTGTCTTCTTCTTGTGTGCTTCAGTAATAAATATATTATAACATACTTTTTAGTATGCACCTACTTTTTTTTTTTTTTGAGTCGGAGTCTCACTCTGTCACCCAGACTGGAGTGCAGTGGC
>NW_007260135.1:987802-989265 GCF_000164805.1 Carlito syrichta | reverse complement strand
AGGCCCAGCTACTTGGAAGGCTGAGGCGGAAGGATCGCCGGAGCCCAGCAGGTCGAGGCTGCAGTGGCCGGGAGCAGCCCCTGCACTCCAGTCTGGGCGACAGAGTGAGACCCCAACTCGGGGGGGGGGGGGGAAGGCTTCCAACTCAAACAAACAAAAAAAGAAATGATTTTCCGAAATGATGAATAACTAAGTGAAATCCTAAGCCAAGCAGAGTACAGTATGTCCTAGATTTGCACAGTAATTTCCAGTCATCCTGGAAAATTCAGTGTCTTATAAGACTGCAAAAAATAGCCTGTTCATATGTTTTAAAAAGTTAGGCTTAAGCTCTGATAATTGCAAACAGGTTTTTAACCTTCATAGATGTGTGGAGGAACACTAAAAGTTTATTTGGGCTGAGGAGCAGTTTCACATTTTGAGGCTGTTCTACACATTGCCTGGTGTCCTGGGCCTCCACCTACTAAATGACAATGCAAGTCATACCAACTTCCAGTCCCAATCACGGGTACAAAGAGATTTCCCCAAATTTCCAAGCTGCCCTCTAGGGGGCAGTACTAGTACTGCAGAGAGTCACTGAACTGAAAAGCTCTGACGTGGACTCAACAGGCCGTTCCTTGTTTGTCCGGGCGGGAAATGGCAGCTCTCTTCTGTTGCCTGGGAGCCTGGTCTGGGGAGAGATGAGTGGTAGGGGCAAAAATATTTGTTCCTCTTGCCAGCCCCCTGGGAAAGGCTGGAGTGCTGGGGCTTTTACATACATGAATGGCTAAGGTGACAGTTGACACTTTTCTTGTGCATTTTAAGTCTTCCTTGATCAACTTGCCTGGCATAGAAAACTAGAGTAAAAAACCTTTCCCTATAAAAATAACAGGGTAAATGCAGAGATATTTAGCTATATCCATATGTATGTATATGTGCATGTAGACATATCTGTATATTTTATGTGTTACACATACATATGATTATGATGTCATTGTTGGTATTGTGGAAAAGGTGGAGGCAATCAAATGTCCATGAATAGGACAGTACGATTACGATTTTAAAAAATGAAAAAACAGCCCAGGTGCGGTGGCTCAAGTCTGTAATCCCAGCACTTTAGGAGGCCGAGGTGAGAAGACTGCCTGAGCTTGGGGGTTCGAGACCAGCCTGGGCAAATTGGTGAGACCTTGTCTCTACAATAAAATCAAAAAATTAGCTGGGCATGGTGGCATACACCTGCAACTCCAGCTACTTGGCAGGCTGAAGTGGAAGGATCCCCTGAGCCCAGCAGGTTGAGGCTGTGGTGGCCGTGAGCATGCCACTGCACTCCAGCCTGGGTGACAGAGTGAGACTCCAACAAAAACAAACAAACAAACAAAAAAAACAAAACTAGGGAGCAGCCATAACACAGAATATCATTGAATCAATTTAATTTTAATTTTTTTTTTTTTTTGAGTTGGAGTCTCACTCTGTCACCCAGACTGGAG
>NW_007260135.1:976599-987220 GCF_000164805.1 Carlito syrichta | reverse complement strand
ACTCCAGTTTGGGCAACAGAATGAGACTTTGACTCAAAAAAAAAAAAAAAAAGAAAGAAAGCTGGGCTCGGTGGCTCAGCCTATAATCCCGCGCTTTGGGAGGCTGAGGTGAGTGGATTGCCTGAGCCTGCAGGTTTGAGACCCGCCTGAGCAACTTGATGAGACCTCATCTCTACTATAAATAAAAAAATCAGCCGGGCATGGTAGCATGCACCTGTAGTTCCAGCTACTTGGAAGGCTGAGGCGGAAGGATCGCTGGAGCCCAGCGGGTCAAGGCTGCGGTGGCCGGGAGCGGCCATTGCACTCCAGTCTGGGCGTCAGAGTGAGACTCCAACTCAAAAAAAATAAATAAATAAAAGAGTTGAGGTCTTGTTACATTGCCCAGGCTAGTTTAGAACTCCTGGGCTCAAGCAATCCTCCCGCCTCGGCCTCCCAAAATGCTGGAATTACAGGTGTAAGGCACTTTGCCTGATATGTATCCATTTTTAAAAAAACGAGACAAATCAGTCCACTAGCCTTGAACAATGCCTTCAAGAGCAACAAAACAAGCCTTGGTCCCCTCCCTTTCTTGGGGAGGTGAATCTTCTCTTTCTCTTTCTCTCTCTCTCAACTATATACTTGATGTCACAGAAATAGGAAAGTATATAAGCTAAAATAGTGGTTATTCTGGAATCTGAGACTAGCAGGGAGTGTTGAGGAATTTTACAGCAAAATGACCTCCTATATCATGACTGCAGGTCACAAAACTGCAGTCATGTGAACTCTCCTGATTTCAATCTCATACCATTTGACTAGTTTTTACTTTTTTTGAGTTGGAGTCTCACCCTGTTGCCCAGGCTGGAGCGCAGTGGCACACTCATGGCCACCGCAGCCTCGACCTGCTGGGCTCAGGTGATCCTTCTGTCTCAGCCTTCCGAGTAGCTGGAACCACAGACACATACCACCACACTCGGTTAATTTTTTGAGTTGTAGAGAGGAGGTCTCACCAAGTTGCCCAGGCTGGTCTCAAACAAGGGTTCAGGCGATCCTCTCACTTTGGCCTCCCAAAGCTCTGGGATTACAGGCGTGAGCAACTGTGCCTGACTTCATTTACCTAGATTTACTCATGGAGGTTTTGCCATGTTTGCCCTAATTCCCCACCTGACCCTCACCATCAATCTATCTATTATGAGGGTAAGGAAAGAAATCATTCCCTCCCCTGCCTCTGTGAGGAAACCTAGTGGTTGTAATCTTTTCTCTAACTTTTTTTTTTCAGTTGGAGTCTCTGTCGCCCAGACTGGAGTGCAGTGGCCGCTCCCGGCGCCTGACTTCATTTACCTAGATTTACTCATGGAGGTTTTGCCATGTTTGCCCTAATTCCCCACCTGACCCTCACCATCAATCTATCTATTATGAGGGTAAGGAAAGAAATCATTCCCTCCCCTGCCTCTGTGAGGAAACCTAGTGGTTGTAATCTTTTCTCTAACTTTTTTTTTTCAGTTGGAGTCTCTGTCGCCCAGACTGGAGTGCAGTGGCCGCTCCCGGCGCCTGACTTCATTTACCTAGATTTACTCATGGAGGTTTTGCCATGTTTGCCCTAATTCCCCACCTGACCCTCACCATCAATCTATCTATTATGAGGGTAAGGAAAGAAATCATTCCCTCCCCTGCCTCTGTGAGGAAACCTAGTGGTTGTAATCTTTTCTCTAACTTTTTTTTTTCAGTTGGAGTCTCTGTCGCCCAGACTGGAGTGCAGTGGCCGCTCCCGGCGCCTGACTTCATTTACCTAGATTTACTCATGGAGGTTTTGCCATGTTTGCCCTAATTCCCCACCTGACCCTCACCATCAATCTATCTATTATGAGGGTAAGGAAAGAAATCATTCCCTCCCCTGCCTCTGTGAGGAAACCTAGTGGTTGTAATCTTTTCTCTAACTTTTTTTTTTCAGTTGGAGTCTCTGTCGCCCAGACTGGAGTGCAGTGGCCGCTCCCGGCGCCTGACTTCATTTACCTAGATTTACTCATGGAGGTTTTGCCATGTTTGCCCTAATTCCCCACCTGACCCTCACCATCAATCTATCTATTATGAGGGTAAGGAAAGAAATCATTCCCTCCCCTGCCTCTGTGAGGAAACCTAGTGGTTGTAATCTTTTCTCTAACTTTTTTTTTTCAGTTGGAGTCTCTGTCGCCCAGACTGGAGTGCAGTGGCCGCTCCCGGCCACTGCAGCCTCGACCTGCTGGGCTCCGGCGATCCTTCCGCCTCAGCCTTCCAAATAGCTGAAATTACAGGTATGGGCTACTACGCCCGGATGATTTTTTTTGATTTATTGTAGAGATGAGGTCTCGCTGCCCAGGCGGGTCTCGAACCTGCAGGCTCAGGCAATCCACTCACCTCAACCTCCCAAAGACACGGGATTACAGGCTGAGCCACCGAGCCCGACTTTTTCTCTAACTTTTAACAATGAAATATTTTTCCTTAGATGCTAAGTATAAGGGTATTCTCTGAAAGATGGTACCTGTAGAAACCTAGAAGAAACTTAGTTTATTCTTAGTTTAGTCTTTTTGCCTCAGCATAACCATTAGAAAGTGTTCATTCTACTGCAGGACAAGTGACAGCCTATCCCATCCCCCATAGGCAAATCTCCATC
This sequence comes from Carlito syrichta, assembly GCF_000164805.1. Classification (NCBI taxonomy): domain Eukaryota; kingdom Metazoa; phylum Chordata; class Mammalia; order Primates; family Tarsiidae; genus Carlito; species Carlito syrichta. The sequence goes on along the minus strand of NW_007260135.1, from coordinate 984,594 downwards.
AGATGCAAACCAGGACAGCCCAAACCTTCAATTCATGGTTTAGCATAATAATCTCTAGTAAACTTGTAGGCTCCTTGTCAAGGCAGGAGATCAAGGACCACCCTTTGGCCAAAGTCATAAAAGTAATAATATGACTACCTCTGGTCAAGGGATTTGTGAATTGCAAATGTCTAACAAGTCTCCTGCAGGAAAAAACCCCTCTGGACCCAAACACCTCAAGTTAACCTAATCAGCCCTTTGTGACCTATGTGACACAAATAAACCCCACCATGGCAGCAATCACGAGACTAACCCACCCATCTGCTTGCTGTCCATCACCTGATGTCAATACCTGTGCTTGCCTTCCCCTTTGTGATGACGTGGAGCAGACCACCACCCAATCACCTTAATGATCTTCTTCCATCAAGGGGAATGGTTAAAAGGACTCAAGCACAAGCAGCCAACGGCCATTGCCTTGCTAGACTCTGGTGTGGCCATGTGCTCTTTGAGCTACGGCTGTCACCATGCTTCCTGGCTTTGGTCCCCTCCCCCACCTTGGGGAGGTGAATCTCCTCTCTCCCTTCTCTTTCTCTCTCTAATATACTTTTTTTTTTTTTTTTTTTGAGTTGGAGTCTCACTCTGTCGCCCAGACTGGAGTGCAGTGGCCGCTCCTAGCCCCCGCAGCCTCGACCTGCTGTGCTCCGGCGATCCTTCCGCCTCAGCCTTCCGAGTAGCTGGAACTACAGGCGTGCGCTACCATGCTCGGTTAATTTTTTTTTTTGATTTATTGTAGAGATGAGGTCTCGCCAAGTTGCCCAGATGGTCTCGAACCCTCAGGCTCAGGCAATTCACTCACCTCTAATTTACATTTAAATAAACTTTTCGTTCTTTGCCTCTTTGTGTGTTGCAATTCTTTGCATTACTCAGATATCTGGGTTACTGGTGCTGCACCTCCCCTCACCCCTCCAGCACGCCGCCCTCATCCTATCCAGACCCTAACATTCTCCACATCCAAATGGTCCTTTTTTTCTTTTTTTGAGTTGGGGGTCTCATTCTGTTGTCCAGGCTGGAGAGCAGTGGCAAGATCACAGCTCACCACGGCCTCGAACTCCTGGGCTCAGGCAATCCTCCTGCCTCAGCCTCTGGAGTAGCTGGGACTATAGGCGCATGTTGCCATACCTGGCTAATTATTTTGATTTTTTGTAGAGACGAGCTTATGCTATGTTGCCAGGGTTGGTTTTGAACTCCTGGGCTTAAGCGGTACTCTCACTTTGGCCTTCCGAAATGCTGGGATTAAAGGCCACTGTGCCCATTCTCTACTATATAATTCATAATCCATACTTCAATTTCTCTATTAGTCCCAAAAATGGTCTTTAGAGCTTTTCTTCCTTCCTCTCTCCCTCCTCCCTTCCTCCCTCCCTCTTTCCCTCCTTCCTTTTATTCTTTTGCTTTAAGAGCCAATCAAAATTGCATGTTCCCATGTTCCTTTCTTAGGAACCTGAGCCCTCCATTGACTAGATAAGAGTTTATTTTTAATTAATTTTTTTTTTTTTGAGTTGGAGTCTCACTCTGTCGCCCAGACTGGAGTGCAGTGGCCGCTCCCGGCCACCGCAGCCTCGACCTGCTGGGCTCCGGCGATCCTTCCGCCTCAGCCTTCCAAGTAGCCGGAATTACAGGCATGCGCCCCCATGCCCGGCTGATTTTTTGATTTATTGTAGAGATGAGGTCTCGCTGCCCAGGCGGGTCTCGAACCCGCGGGCTCAGGCAATCCACTCACCTCAGCCTCCCAAAGCACGGGATTACAGGCTGAGCCACCGAGCCCGGCTATTTTTAATTTTAATCTTTATTTTTTGAGTCAGAATCTCACTCTGCCACCCAGGCTGGAGTGCAGCAGCATGCTCACAGCCACCACAGCCTTGACCTGCCTGGCTCAGGTAATTCTTTCACCTCAGCCTTCCAAGTAGCTGGAACTAAAGGTGTGTGCCACCACGCCCGGCTAATTTTATGATTTATTGTAGAGACGAGGTTTCGCCATGTTGTTCAGGCTGGTCTTGAGCCCCTGAGCTCAGGCAATCCTCTCACTTCGGCCTCCCACAGTGCTGGGATTACAGGCATGAGCCACTGCACCTGGCTAAGCACTTATATTTTTAACCTTTCTTCATTCAGTTTCTGCTTCTTTTCTGTGAGTAAGAAACAGGCAAGCCGGGTTCGATGGCTCAGCCTGTAATCCCGTGCTTTGGGAGGCCAAGGTGAGTGGATTGCCTGAGCCTGTGGGTTCGAGACCCGCCTGGGCAACTTGGCAAGACCGCGTCTCTACAATAAACCTAAAAATTAGCTGGGTTTAGTAGCGCACACCTGTAGTTCAGCTACTTGGAAGGCTGAGGTGAAAGGATCGCTGGAGCCCAGCAAGCCGAGGCTGCGGTGGCTGGGAGCGGCCACTGCACTCCAGTCTGGGTGACGGAGTGAGACTCCAACTCAAAAAAAAAGAGAAAAGGAAACAGGCAGATAAGAGTATGATATGCTGGTGAAAATCTTGGTATGTGCTAATTACTCAAATTTTTTTTTTTTGAGTTAAAAATATTAGCTGGGCATTGTGGCAGGTGCCTGTAGTTCCAGTTACTTGGAAGCCTGAGGTGGAAGGATCACCTGAGCCTAGCAGGACGAGGTTGTGGTGGCCATGAGTGTGCCACTGTACTCCAGTCTGGGCCACAGAGTGAGACTCCAACAACAACAACAACAACAAAATCGAAAAATTAGCCAGTCCTGGTGACACATGCTAGTAGTCCCAGCTACTTGGTAGGCTGAGGCAGAAGGATTGCCTGAGCCCAGGAGGTCAAGGCTGCTGTGAGTTGTGATTGTGTCACTGCACTTCATTTTGAGTAACAGAGTGAGATTCTGACTAAAAAAGAAGAATAAAAAAATTACTTAAACAATTGCATTTAATATCTCCAATAAAAAGAAATCGCTAGAGCAGCTGCTCAGTGGTGTCATCAAGAAATCAGGTTCTTTGCATCTTTTCAATGTGCTATTCTCGATGTATTTGTTTGTTAGCTTAATCTGGCTCTCCTCAGGGTGCCAAGGTGACTGCCACAGTTTCATAGTTGCATATGAACGATAATGTTTGGAGGCAGAGAAAAATATACTTCTTTTTTCTTTTTTTTTAAGTTGGAGTCTCACTCTATCGCCCAGGCTGAAGTGCAATGACACATTCACGGTCACTGCAGCCTTGACCTGCTGGGCTCAGGCGATCCTTCTGCCTCAACCTTGCAAGCAGCTGGAACCACAGGTAAATGCCACTACACCCGGCTATTTATTTATTTATTTATTTATTTGTTGTAGAGACGAGGTCTCCCCATGAAGCTCAGGCTGGTCTCAAACCCCTGAGCTCAGGCAATCCTCTCACCTTTGCCTCCCAAAATGCTGGGATTACAGACTTGAGCCACCGCGTTCGGCCTGTATGACTTTTTTTAAGAGCAAGGAAAACCTTCCTGGAAGTCCTCTCCAGCAGACTTTATGATAAGACTGGAATCTCATTCTACACCACTGCACAAACCAGTTTCTTGGCAAGCCAGATGACAGCTCTGTGATCCCTCGGGTCAGTTAAGGTTTATTGCCTGGTCTGGGGTGGACTTCAGACTCCCTTGAAGGATTTGTCTGCATACTGAACAAAATCTGGTTTGGGACAGATGATCAACACTGTCTGCCACTCTAATTTTTCTGTCTTGTCAAAAGGAGGATGATAATGTCTACAGTGGAAGGTTGCTATGAATGTAAAATGAAATAATATATGTGAAGTGAAGTCTTCTAACCCAGTTTCTGGCATCAAACAAAAAAGAAATATGTGTTGATAGCCGGGCTCGGTGGCTTATCCTGTAATCCTGCGCCTTTGGGAGGCTGAGGTGAGTGGATTGTCTGAGCCCATGAGTTCAAGAACTGCCTGGGCAATTTGGCGAGACCTCATCTCTACAATAAATCAAAAACTTAGCTGGGTATGGTGGCACACACCTGTAGTTCCAGCTACTTGGAAGGCTGAGGCAGAAGCATCGCCAGAGCCCAGCAGGTCGAGGCTGCGGTGGCTGGGAGGGGCCACTGCACTCCAGTCTGGGCGACAGAGTGAGACTCCAACTGAAAAAAAAAAAAGAAATATGTGTTAATTACATGCTTGTTTCTCCTCTTTCTTCTTAAGATTTTCCACTGTTGTTAAGCCAGAAGATGGCAGCAGTGGGAAAAAAAAAATCTTCAATAATATATTTTCAGCTAGCAGCGACATAGCAGAGAATATTAGTTCACCACTGCATCTATGTTGAGTTTATCAGAATGTGCGTTTTGAATTTTGATATTGCTAGTAGGAAAATCTTCAATATGTGGTGACCTGAGTTTTTAATGTTATAATAAACTACTCTTGAAATTGCATGAAGGGGTCAGGCTCGGTGGCTCAGCCTGTAATCCCAGCACTTTGGGAGGCCGAGGTGAGCCCGCAAGTTTGACAGCAGCACGGGCAAGTTGGCAATACCTCGTCTCCTCAATAAAATAAAAAATGCTTGGAAGGCTGAGGTGGAAGGATCGCCGGAGCCCAGCAGGTCAACGCTGGGTTGGCGATGAGTGTTCCACTGCACTCCAGCTTGGGCGACAGAGTGAGACTCCAGCTCCAAAAAAAACAAACAAAAAAAAGATAAAGAAATTACATGAAGTTTCCACATTTCAGGCTGGGCACGGTGACTCAAGCCTGTAATCCCAGCACTTTGGGAAGCTGAGGTGAGGGGATTGCCTGAGCCCACGGTTTCAAGAACAGCCTGGGTAGCTTGGAAGGCTGTGGCAGAAGGATCGCCTGAGCCCAGCGGGTCGACGCTTGGATGGCCTGAGCGTGCCACTCCACTCCAGCCTGGGCAACAGAGTGAGACTCTGACTCAAAGACAAACAAAAACCAGAAGATGACAATGTATTGTAATTACAATTATTAACTAAGAGCAATTAAATGGACTGAAATGGAGAACACACTACTCAAACCACTTGACTCTAATTTTTTTTTTTTAAGTTGGATTCTCACTCTGTTGCCCAGGCTGGAGTGCGGTGGCACACTCACAGCTACTACAGCTTCAACCTGCTGGGCTAAGGTAATCTTTCCACCTCAGCCTTCCAAGTAGCTGGAACTACAGGTGTGCGCCACCATACCCAGTTAATTTTTTGATTTATTGTAGAGAAGACATCTCACCAAGTTGCCCAGGTTGGTCTTGAAACTCTGGGCTCAGGCAATTCTCTCTCCTCCACCTCCCAAAGTGTTGAGATTACAGGTGTGAGTCACCAGGTCTGGCTCCAGTTATTAATTTTTTTTTTTTTTGAGTCAGAGTCTCACTTTGTCACCCAAACTGGAGTGCAGTGGCACACTGCTCACGGTCACTGCAGCCTCCATCTCTTGGGCGCAGGTGATCCTTCCACCTCGGTCTTCCAAATAGGTGGAATCACAGGCGTGGACCACCATGCCTAGTTAATTTTTTTATTTGTTGTAGGGACAAGGTCTTGCCCAGGCAGGTCTCGAACCTGTGGGTTTAGGAATCCTCTCACCTCCACATCCCAAAGTGCTGGGATTACAGGTGTGAGCCACCTTGCCCAGTTTTCTTTCTTTTTCTCTCTCTCTCTCTGTTTTTTTTTTAAAGAGTGGAGGTCTTGTTCTGTCATCCAGGCTGGAGTGTAATGGCATGATCATAGCTCACTGCTGCTTCAAAGTCCTGGACTCAAGTGATCCTCCCACCTCAACCTTCCAAGTAGCCAGGACTATAGGCATGTGCCACCACACCTAGCTATTTTTTTTTAAATTCAGAGTCTAACCCCTTTGTCCAGGCTGGAGTGTAGTGGTACGCTCATGGCCACCCCAACGTCGACCTGCTGGGCTCTGGGGATCCTTCTGCCTCAGCCTTCCAAGTAGCCAGAACAACAGGTGTGTGCTACCACGACCAGCTTATTATTTTGATTTATTGTAGCAATGAGGTCTTGCCAAGTTGCTCAGGCTGGTCTCGAACCCATGGGCTCAGGCAATCCTCTCACCTCAGCCTCCCAAAGGCACGGGATTACAGGCTGAGCCACCAAGCCCAGCTCTTTTCTTTTTTGTCAGAGACAGAGTCTTGCTGTTTTACCTAGGCTGGTCTCGAGCTCCTGGCCTGAAGCTATCATCCTTCCACCTCGGTCTCCCAAAGTACTGGGATTACAGGGCCACCACACCTGGCTCAATGGTTTTAATTTGAGAGGCAACTCAGTTAAGAATTTCACAATGGCTATATCAACATATATTAATTAGCCAGAGATTGATTAATCTTACATCTTCCAGTGGAATTTGCTATGTAACTTCAGATCAGTCCAGCAAACATTTGTTGAGCACTTGCTATATGCCACGTTCTGTCCTGTCTTGAAGAGTCCATTGACTTCGACAAAGACATGAATAGAAATTGAACAAGGCAGGGCAACCTCCTTGGGTCCCCTTCCACTGTGTGAGTTTTTTCTGTCCTCTTAATAAATCCTGCTTTCAAAAAAAAAGAAAAAAGAAATTGAACAAGGCCGGGCATGGTGACTCATGCCAGCAATCCTAGCACTTTGGGAGGTGGAAGTGAGAGGATTGTCTGAATCCAGGGGGTCGAGACCAGCCTGGGCAACTTGGTGAAACCTCATCTCTACAATAAAAAATTAAGTAGATGTGGTAGCACACACCTGTAGTTCCAGCTACTTGGGAGGCTGAAGCAGAAGGATCGCTTGAACCCCGCAGTTCAAGGCTGCAGTAGCTGTGAGCATGCCACTGCACTCCTGCTTGGGGGACAGAGATTCTGACTAAAAAAAAAAAAAATTGAGCAAATATGGTAAGTGCTAAGATGAAGATACGTATGCAGTGCTATAACAGCAATAAGAAGGGTATGAAATCCAGCCTGGGAGATTAGGGAGGTTTTCCCAGGGCAGAGGATACCTGAACTGCTGTTCCACGAATGCCCTGGGATTAGAAGAACAAGAGCTGAGTGAGCAGAGAAAGTTGGGAAGACATTCCAAGGTGAGAACAGTCCCAAGCAGCTGCATGAATCTGGAGCTTCAAGTGGAATGCTGGGAGAGTGGGGCGTTGTGAGCAGGACCACCAGCAGCTAGGTATTACCCCAGGGTAGAGTGCTCTATGGGAGGAAGAACGAGACCTAAGTGCCTGTGTGGCAAGCTGGGTGTGGTTTTTGCTGGAGTCACGGGGAGGTTCAAGTATTCACCACGGCTATTATAAATTAAGAAAGGTAACCTAACTCCAGTCAGGATGACCATCATCAAGAACTCAAAAAACAACAGATGCTAGAAAGGATGTGGTGAAAAGGGAACACTTCTACACTGCTGGTAGGAGTGAAAACTAGTACAGCCTTTGTGGAAAACAGTTTGACGATTCCTAAAAGATCTAAAAATCGACCTCCCATACGACCCTGCAACCCCCCTACGGGGAATATACCTGGAGGAACTCAAATCACTCTATGAAAAAGATACCTGCACACGCATGTTTATTATATTGCAGCATTATTCACAATAGCAAAAACATGGAACCAACCGTGCTGTCTGTTGAAAGAGGACTGGATTTTTAAAAATGTGGTACGTACACACAATGGCATATTATGCAGCCTTAAAGAAGAAAAAATTATGAACTTTGCAGCAACTTGGATGGATTTCGAGTCTATATCCGAGTGATCTATCACAGAAACAAAGAACTGAGTACCATGTGTTCTCACTCATAAGCGGACCTTGAACGATTATTATAATACTATAAGAAAAGGATTGGCAATAGTGGGAAACTGCCAGGGAGGCACACCTCATCAGCAAGGGTATCTGCATCATGAACATTTGTACACCTAACCTTGAATTGTACCCCACATTTTCAAAACTAAAAAAAAGACTAGGACTGGGCTTGGTGGCTCAGCCTGTAATCCCGTGCCTTTGGGAAGCTGAGGTGAGTGGATTGCCTGAGCCTGCGGGTTCAAGACCTGCCTGGGCAGCGAGACCTCATCTCTA
>NW_007260135.1:971934-976428 GCF_000164805.1 Carlito syrichta | reverse complement strand
CCGGAGCCCAGCGGTTCGAGGCTGCGGTGGCCGGGAGTGGCCACTGCACTCCAGTCTGGGCGACAGAGTGAGACTCCAACTCAAAAAAAATAAAAAAGACTAGGAAAGGTAGATTTGTTAAGAGAAAGATGCATGGTGAAGGACACAACAGGCAAGATAAATAGCAAGACAGCTGTCTACTGCAAAGAAGCAGTGGCCTAGAGGGGCTTCCCAGTGGAGTTTGACCCTCTCTATGGTTAGAGTGAATTTTAGAATTCCCATTCATGCATGTGGGTTCTGGCCATGCAAATGAGGTACTTCTGATTGGTTGATGTTTGTCTTTGATTTTTAAGGTGCTTAGGGGTCAGTTGGAAGCTATTCAGCCTTTACAGATTCTTGTACTCTCATTCTGAGATGTACTTCTTCAAAATAGTTTACTCAATTTATCCAAATGATGCTAGCCTGATCAGGTCTCATGTTCCTCCACACTAGGGAGACCAGTTCATTGAAGATGTTGCAGGTCAACAAAGGTATGTGAATTTTATTTTATTTTTTATTTTTTATTTTTTTTTAGTTGGAGTCTCACTCTGTCGCCCAGACTGAAGTGCAGTGGCCACTCCCGGCCACCGCAGCCTCGACCTGCTGGGCTCCGGCGATCCTTCCGCCTCAGCCTTCCGAGTAGCCAGAATTAAAGGCATGTGCTACCATGCCCGGCTGATTTTTTTTTTTTGATTTAGTGTAGAGATGAGGTCTCACTGCCCAGGGGGATCTCAAACCCGTGGGTTCAGGCAATCCACTCACCTCAGCCTCCCAAAGGGGCAGATTACAGGCTGAGCCACCGAGCCCGGCTAATTTTTTGATTTATTGTAGAGATGAGGTCTTGCCAAGTTGCCCAGGCGGGTCTCGAAACTGCGGGCTCAGTAGTGGGCTGTGATCTCTGTACTCCAACCTGGGTGACAGAATGAGACCCCAACTCAAAAAATAAATAAAAAAACTTTTTATTTTTTGAGTTGGGATCTCATTCTGTCTTTATTTATTTTTTGAGTTAGGGTCTCATTTTGTCACCCAGGTTGGAGTACAGGGATCACAGCTCACCACAATCTCAACTTCCTGGGCTCAGGAGATCCTTCTGCCTCAGCCTCCCGAGTACCTGGAACTACAGGTGCACGCCACCATGCCTGGCTAATTTTTTTATTTTTTTGTAGAGATGAGGTCTCATAACGTTGCCCAGGCTGGTCTCAAACTCCTGGGCTCAAGAATCCTCCTGCCTCGGCCTCCCAAGTGCTGAGATTACAGGAATCCCCTCCCACAAAAAAAATTAGGTGGGCATGGTAGTATGCACCTGTAGTCCCAGCTACTCTGAAGGCTGAGGAAGAAGGATCACCTAAGCCCAGGAGATTGAGGCTGTGGTGAACCTTAATCAGGTCACTGCACTCCAGCCTAGGAGACAGTGGGAGACCTCACTCACTGTGCCTGGAATGAATTATAATGAATATGCAAATACATTAATTAGTGTCTCAAAGTCGTTGTTACTGTTATTTTGCTACTGGATGGATAAACCAGGTAATTAAGTTTTTACACAAATTAGTATGGTAAAAATGTTCACTTTATGTAGGTTAATCTGACAGGTATGGCACATAGACTTAAGGAAGACAAAAGGAGAAGCAGAGACATTAGCTATAAGCCTGTGGCTATTTCTAGGTAAGAGATAACGTGTTCAAATTAAGGGATGCTAGGTGGAAAGGAGTGCTTTTAATAATTGGGGTGAGCCCATCAAAAGAGGACTGGATAAAAAAATGTGCTACATATACATGATGGAATATTACACAGCCATAAAGAAGGACAAAGCTCTGGATGTCACAGCAACTTGGATGGACTTAGAGTCTATAATACTGAGTGATCTATCACAGAAACAAAGAACTGAGTATCACATATTCTCACTCATAAGTTGGCCTTGAACAATTATTGTACTAACATAAGAAAAGGATTGGCAGTCGTGGGAAACTGCCCGGGGAGACAGGGCACACCTCATCAACAGAGTTATTTGCGTAATGAACATTTGTATACCTAACCATGAATTATACCCCACATCTTTAAAGTAAAAAATAAATAAAAATAAAAATAATTGGAGTAGGAGAGGCAAGCACGGTAGTTCATGCCTGTAATCCCAGCACTTTGGAAGGCCAAGGCAGGAGGATTTCTTGAGGCCAGGAGTTTGGCATCAACCTGGGCAACATGGTAAGATCTCATCTCCACAAAAATATAAAAATTAGGTGGGCATGGTAATGTGCCCCTGTAGTTCCAGCTACTCTGGAGGCTGAGGTAGAAGGATCACCTAAGCCCAGGAAATTGAGGCTGTGGCGAGCCATGATCAGGTCAATGCACTCTAGCCTATGAGACAGTGTGAGACCCCCTACTCAAAAAAAAAAAAAAAAATTAGGGGGAAGTCAGGCACAGCGGCTCACCTCTATGACCCAGTGCTTTGAGAGGCTGAGATGGGAGGGTCGCTTGAAGCCAAGAGCTCAAGACCAGCCTGAGCAATAAAGCAAGACCCTGTATCAATTAAAAATAACAGTAGTCAGGCTCGGTGGCTCAGCCTGTAATCCCAGTGCTTTGGGAGACTGAGGTGAGTGGATTGCCTGAGGCCATGGGTTCGAGACCCGCCTGGGCAACCTGGCGAGACCTCATCTCCACAATAAATCAAAAAAATTAGCCGGGTGTGGTAGCTCGCACCTGTAGTTCCAGCTACTTGGAAGGCTGAGGCGGAAGGATCGCCAGAGCCCAGCGGGTCGAGGCTGTGGTGGCCGGGAGCGGCCACTGCACTCCAGTCTGGGTGACAGAGGGAGACTCCAACTCAAAAAAATAAAAAAGAAAAAAATAACAGTAATGTTTGGAGAGAATTTTAAAATCTTAATTAACTAAGTAAAAAGAACCAATAGACATAGAACTGTTGAAGTTATGAATGAAGAAGGTTGATTAATGTGAAATATGTCAAAGAAAACTTTTCATGTAACCAACAAGCTTTCCTGTTCAACTGGTAAATATAGCTATGATCATTTTTTTGATTTTTCTTGCTGAATGTTTGTAAGGAAGCTTTGAGTGTTGGACATTTGCCAAATTCTCTGTTAAAAATCTTAGGCCAGGCCAGGCGTGGTGGCTCAAACCCGTAATCCCAGCACTTTGAAAGACCGAGGTGAGAGGATTGCTTGAGCTCAGGTGTTCAAGATCAGCCTGGGCAACTTGGTGAGACCTCATCTCTACAATAAATCAACAAATAAGCCAGGTGTGGTAGCGCGTGTTCCAGCTAGTTGGAAGGCTGAGGCAGAAGAATCGCCTGAGCCCAGCAGGTCCAGGCTGTGGTGGCTGTGAGCGTGCCACTACATTCCAGCTTGGGCAACAGAGTGAGACTCCAACTCAAAAAAAAGAAAAAAAGCCGGGCTCGGTGGCTCAGCCTGTAATCCCGCGCCTCTGGAAGGCTGAGGTGGTGGATTGCTTGAGCCCGCGGGTTCGAGACCCGCCTGGGCAGAGAGACCGCATCTCTACAATAAATCAAAAAATCAGCCGGGCGTGGTAGCGCATGCCTGTAATTCCGGCTACTTGGAAGGCTGAGGCGGAAGGATCGCCAGAGCCCAGCAGGTCGAGGCTGCGGTGGCCGGGAGCGGCCACTGCACTCCAGTCTGGGCGACAGAGTGAGACTCCAACTCAAAAAAAAGAAAAATAACGTCTTAGGCCAGGCACTGTGACTCACACCTGTAATCCTACCACTTAGGGAGGGTGAGGCAAGAGGATGACTTGACCCCAGGAATTTGAGACCAGCCTGGGCAACATAGTGAGATTTCATCCCTACAAAAAAAGGAAACAAACAAAAAGGTCTTAGTTGGAGGCAGAGAGTATGTTCTACAGTAATATGCTAGAAACTAGATTTTCCCAGCCTATGTTGGCTCTAGTGCACAGACATGTGACTGAGGTCTGGCAATGCTCCCGCGGACTGTTGACTTTAGAACCAGGAACAGAGAAGAAGCTGGGATGATGAGCTTTTTCTCTGGCAATTGCCAGCTGCTCAGACTGAAAGTATTATTCTCTAGACTTCTGAATGACTCTCTGAGAAACTTACTAGCTGTTGAATTAACTCCTTTTTCTGCTTAAATCAGCTAGAGTTGACTGCTGCAGCTTGCACGTGGAATGCTGGGTGAGGGTAACTCTCTGGTGTAGAAGAGCCAAGGTGTTCTTGGAGCCATTGTTAATCTCTCTTTGCCCTTTTGTTTGACCAGGGGCTGCTCTGGAGGCCCTACTCTGACCCCAGGCATCCCCCAAATGGAGATCATTCTTCTACAGAAATGTCCCTGAGAACAAAGTCAACAGTAGAGAGCAAGAAGGAGTGAGCGGAGGTACCCGGTCCACCGTGTCCAATAAAAATAATAAGAGTTTAAGCATCGCCGGAGCCCAGCAGATCAAGGCTGCGGTGGCCGGGAGCGGCCACTGCATTCCAGTCTGGGCGACAGAGTGAGACTCCAA
>NW_007260135.1:968763-971649 GCF_000164805.1 Carlito syrichta | reverse complement strand
TTTTTTTTGAGTCAGAGTCTCACTCTGATGCCCAGGCTGGAGCTCAGTGACATGCTCATGGTCACTGCAGCCTCGATCTGCTGGGCTCAGTGATCCTTCTGCCTCAGCCTTCCAAGTAGCTGGAACCACAGGCATGTGCCACCATGCCTTGATAATTTTTTTAAAAAGTTTGTTTTAGAGATGAGGTCTCGCCAAGTTGCCTAGCCTGGTCTTGAACCTGTGAGCTTGAGCAATCCTCTCGCCTCAGCCTCCCAAAGTGCTGGGATTACAGGCATGAGTCACAGCACCTTGCTTTTTCTGTTTATATTTGTAATTGAAGACATTGGGTTAGTAAGGCAAGTAGTCAATGGCAGAAAAGCATTTTTCAGGGACATGTCACCCAGGCACACTCACAGCCACCACAGCCTCAACCTGCTGGGCTCAGGTGATCCTTCTGCCTCAGCCTTCCAAGTAGTTGGAACCACAGATGTGCATGCCCTACTAATTTTTCATTTATTGTAGAGACGTGGTCTACATGACCAGCTCTACATGACCAGCTCAGGCTGGTCTCGAACTTCTGAGCTCAAGCAATCCTCTTGCTTCTGTCTCCCAAAGTGCTGGGCTTACAGGTGTGAGCCACCGTGCCCAGCTTCAGCTGATCTTCTTGCCTCAGCCTCCCAAGAAGTCGGGATTACAGATGCATGCCACCATGCCCGGGTGATTTTTTATTTTTGTAGAGTCAGGGTCTCACCATGTTGCCCAGCCTAGTCTTGAACTTTTGAACTCAAGTGATCTTCCTGCCTCAGTGTCCCAAAGTGCTGGCATATCAAGCATAAGCCATGGAGCCTGCCCCATGGTTCTATTATAGACATATATCATGAACTCTGTTGTTCTGGATATATGATCACCAGACGATGTCCACTGTTTGCCAAAGGAATATCAGAGTCAGCAAACCTAACTGGTAAGAAGCAAAGAAGAGGGCGGGTGGGATGTGAAGGATGCTCCCGCTGACCTTCCCTATGCTGGAGGAGGGTAGCTCTAGAAAGGTGATAACACTCCCTGAGAGGCAGGGGCATGGTTTCCTGAAGCTGCCGTGGTTTGTGTGTCAGTGGTTATGCCTTATTTTTTTTTTTTTTTGAGATGAGGTCTCGCTATGTTGCTCAGGTGGGTCTCGAACTTCTCAATTGCTCAAGTAATCCTCACTCCTTGGCCTCCCTAAGTGCTAAGATTATAGGTGTGAGCTGCTGTGACTGGCATTATGCCTTTTTTATTTTTTGAGTTTAAGTCTCACTCTGTTGTCTAGGCTGGAATGCAGTGGCACGCTCACCGCCACTGCAGCCTCAACCTGCTGGTCTCAGGTGATCCTTCTGCCTCAGTCTTCCAAGCAGCTGGAACCACAGGTGTGTGCCACCACACACAGCTAATTTTTCTTAATTTATTTTAGAGATGAGGTCATGCCAAGTTGCCCAGGCAAGTCTCAAACCCCTGTGCTCAGGCAATCCTCTCATCTTCACCTCCCAAAGTGCTGGGATTACAGGTGTGAACCACCGCATCCCGGCCTTTATGCCTCTTTAGAAGTCTTCTGGAAGAGTTCCCTAATTGAAACTTTAACTTTAGATTGTCAGGCCATCTAAGATAGGGACAGCGTCTTACATACGGTGCATGGGACTCCCATTTCTTCTCAGGTCTGAGAATGAGGAAGCCTTGGTAAGCTGTAGCTTTCCCCACTACTTACTTTTTCTTCCCCAATTATTCAGGGGAAAGCAGGGAACTCCAGGAAGGCAGGAATTGCATCTATTTTGCCATCTATTGTGTCCCCAGTACTTAGAACAGTGCTCGACACTGAATGGATACTCAACTGTTGAAGAGACTAATTTTCCTTCTTTTGACAGCTGAGTATAATAGCTTTGCTTTAGCCCTGCACCATCTCCAAGTCAATGAAAAATAAATCTAACTGGATAAGGAACTTCCCCAACGCCCGATATCTCACCTGGGTGAGATCTGGACTTGGTCTGCTTCACTGAGCCCAGAGTTCAGTTCAAAGGCACAGTTTTCTCTCTTCTGCCTTCCACATGGCACATTTTATGTGTCTAATTTGATTGAATGGGATTCCTTTTTTTGAGTTGGAGTCTCACGCTGTCACCCAGACTGGAGTGCAGTGGCCGCTCCCGGCCACCACAGCCTCAACCTGCTGGGCTCCGGCGATCCTTCTGCCTCAGCCTTCCAAGTAGCTGGAACTACAGGCGCGTGCTACCATGCCCGGCTAATTTTTGATTTATTGTAGAGATGAGGTCTCATCAAGTTGCCCAGGTGGGTCTCGAACCCACGGGCTCAGGCAATCCACTCACCTCAGCCTCCCAAAACGTGAGATTATAGGCTGAGTCACCGAGCCCGGATTGAATGGGATTCAAGTCCTAGCGCCTACTAGGACTTGAGTCCTGCCTCTAACCTGGCCCATTTGGTGATGGACCAGATTTTCTGCATAGCTCCTTTTGGTCTTTTTTCTTGCTAGTGAAGTTGACCTCAGCTTCCAGAAGTCCCAGCTTTGCCCTGTGTTCTGGCTACCCCAAATCCACAATAATACCATGATTTAAAAATTTTTTTTGAATTGGGTTCTCATTCTTTGTCCAGGCTGGGTCATGGCTCACTGCAGCCTCAATCTTCTGGGCTCAGGTGATCCTTCTGTCTCAGCCTCCCGAGCAGCTGGGACTATAGGTGCATGCCACGACTCCCTGCTAATTTCTTTATTTTTTTTTTATTTCTTGTTGAGACGAGGTCTTGCTATGCTACTTAGACTGGTCTCAAACACCTGGGTGCCAGTAATCCTCCCACCTTGGTGGTACCATAATTTTGACAGCAAATTTTGCTAGTACCTATAGATTCTTTTTTTTTTTTTTTTTGAGTTGG
>NW_007260135.1:963739-968743 GCF_000164805.1 Carlito syrichta | reverse complement strand
CCACCGCAGCCTCAACCTGCTGGGCTCCAGTGATCCTTCCGCCTCAGCCTTCCGAGTAGCTGGAACTACAGGCGCGCGCTACCACGCCCAGCTATTTTTTTGATTTATTGTAGAGATGAGGTCTCACCAAATTTCCCAGGCGGGTCTCGAACCCACGGGCTCAGGCAATCCACTCACCTCAGCCTCCCAAAGGGGCGGGATTATAGGCTGAGCCACCGAGCCCGGCTCCTATAGATTCTTATGTTGAGGCTTCTATCAGAATGTATTTCTTCACTTTGGACTTTTTATGGTTAAGAGAGTATCTCCACTTCAGGAATTGGTTCTAGTGCCAGGATATTTTCTTAGTCTCAGCTCTTTGTTCCTGGGGCTTACTTTCATCTTGCTGCCAGTTAACTGCTGAATTCTCAGCGGATCTCAAGGCCAGGGTACCTATGACAATAAGAAAGGCGCCTCTGCTTGGCACTGCCCAAGGACTTCTGGTGATGAGCATCATAAGGGTAGCCTGTCCTGATTGCCTCAACGCACCTATCTCTGTCCACTTTTTTGGAATGGGAATGCGACATGACCTTCCCTTTCTTTCTTTTTTTTTTGAGTTGAAGTTTCACTCTGTCACCCAGGCTAGAGTGCAGTGGCATGCTCACGGCCACCACAGCCTCGACCTGCTGGGCTCAGGGGATCCTTCCAAGTAGCTGGAGTTACAAGTGTATGCCACCATGCCCAGCTAATTTTTTAATTTTATTGTAGAGACGAGGTCTCGTCAAGTTGCCCAGGCTGATCTTGACCCCGTGGACTCCGGCAATCCTCTTGCCTCTGCCTCCCAAAGTGCTGGGATGACAGGCGTGAGCCACTGCACCTGACACTAACACGATATATATATATTTGAGTTGGAGTCTCACTCTGTTGCCCTGACCTGCTGGGCTCCGGCGATCCTTCCGCCTCAGCCCTCCAAGTAGCTGGAACTACAGGCGCGCGCTACCCTGCCTGGCCAATTTTTTGATTTATTGTAGAGATGAAGTCTTGCCAAGTTGCCCAGGGAGGTCTTGAATCCGCGGGCTCAGGCAATTTACTCACCTCGGCCTCCCAAAGTGCGGGATTACAGGCTGAGCCACTGAGCCTGGCTCTAACACGATATTTTAAAAAATCATAGTATTCCTGTGATTTTATTCCCTTGGCTAATCATTTATTTGGAGTAGATACATGACCCTGCTCTAGTAAATGAGTAGAAGTGGAGCTGACTTGTAAGGAATTCCTTTCCTGAAGACCACACAAAGTCACCAGAGAGAAGGTTCTTACCCTCTCTCCTCTCTCAGTCTCTTGCATGGGGGTGGGGAGATGCCCAGAGTAGCAGGAGCAGCCTTCTTGCAACCTTGAGATGGCAAACTTGAGGACAAGAGCCAATATGCTAAGCACAGCAGAGTGGGAAGACAGCTGAATCCCGGATGGCATAATTTTGCAGCTGAACTGATGCCAGCAACAATCTCCCCCTGAACTCGTTTTGTGAGAAAAATTACCTGTTAGTCGTTTAAGCCTGAAGATGAGTTTTCTTTTGCTGGCAAAAGCATGCTTTCCTAATTCGTAGCTAACGTTCTCCTTTTAGCTCATCAGTCTAGTCTTATTTCTAGGCATTATCTCATCTGACACTTGTAGCCTCACAGGCACACATTCCTAGCCCAACCCTCTCTTGGAATTTTATTTTTCCTGATGTCCTATCTTTGAGTTGTATTCTTTCCGCTGCCTACCACTGAATGTCTGTCTGCACTCTTTTTTTTTTTCAGTCAGGGTCTTGGGGTCTCAGTTTGTTGCCCAGGATGGAGTGCTCTGGCACGATCATGGCTCATGGCAGCTTCAGCCTCCTGGGTTCAGGTGATCTTCCACCTCAGCCTCATAGTAGCTGGATCTACAGGCATATATCACCACACCTGGCTAATTTTTTGATTTTTTTTGGTAGATATGTGGTCATGCTATGTTGCCCAGGATAGTTTTGAACTTCTGGACTCAAGTAATCCTCCTGCTTCAGCCTTCCAAAGTGTTGGGATTACAGGCATGAGACACTGCACCTGGCCTTCTGTACTCCTCTCTTATGAGTTTGGTAATCAGGCCGGGCGCGGTGGCTCAAGCCTATAATCCCAGCACTTTGGGAGGCCGAGGCAAGTGGATTGCCTGAGCCCGTGGGTTCGAGACCAGCCCGGGCAACTTGGCGAGACCTCATTTATACAATAAATCAAGAAACTAGCCAGGTCTGGCAGTGCGCACCTGTAGTTCTGGCTACTTGAAAGACTGAGGCAGAAGGATTGCCAGAGTCCAGCAGGTTGATGCTGGGGTAGCCGTGAGTGTGCCACTGCATTCCAGTCTGGGTGATGGAGTGAGACTCTAACTCAAAAAAAAAAAAGAGTTTGGTAATCCACTCCAACATAAATATTATATTTAACAAATATAGGAAACCAAGATATATAGAAGACCTACTATGTGTTGGGCACTATACCAGGTATGTTTCAGACATGACATCGTTAAATCTTCACAACTGCCCACTCTGGTAGGTATTAGTCTCTTCCTCCTTTTATAGCAGAGGAAATTTAAGCACCCAATGTTAGGGAAATTGCCTGAGGCTTCTCAGGAATGGGTAGAGTCGATGGTCATACCCAGGTCTCCTGGATTCAAAAATACTCTTAGGCCGGGTACGGTGGCTCAAGCCTGTAATTCCAGCACTTTGGGAAGCCAGCAGGGGATTGCCTGAACCCACATGTTCGAGAACAGTCTGAGCAAGTTGGTGAGACCTCATCTCTACAATAAATTAAAAAATTAGCCGGGTGTGGTAGTGTGTGCAAGTAGTTCCAGCTACTTGGAAGGCTGAGGCAGAAGGATCACCGGAGCCCAGCAGGTTGACAGTGGGGTGGCCGTGAGTGTGCCACTGCACTTCAGCCTGGGCGAAGGAGTGAGACTCTAAAAAAAAAAAATACTCTTAAACCAGGATCGGTGGCTCAGCCTGTAATCCCGTGCCTTTGGGAGGCTGAGGTGAGTGGATTGCCTGAGCCTGCGGGTTCGAGACCAGCCTGGGCAAGTTGGCGAGACCTCATCTCTACAATAAATCAAAAAATTAGCTGGGCGTGGTAGTGCGTGCCTGTAGTTCCAGCTACTTGGAAGGCTGAAGCGGAAGGATCGCCGGAGCCCGGCAGGTCGAGGCTGCGGGGGCCGGGAGCGGCCACTGCACTCCAGTCTGGGCGACCGAGTGAGACTCCAACTCAAATAAAAAAATACTCTTGCAGTTTAGTGGCAGGCTTGTATTTGTCAGGGTCCTTAGTTCCAACTGGAGTAATGCAGTCTAGCTAATTTAAGTGAAAAGGGATTTGTCTTAGTCCATTTTGTGCTGTTATAACAGAATACTCTAAATTGGCTACTTTATTTTTATTTTTATTTTTTTTGAGTTGGAGTCTCACTCTGTCGCCCAGACTGGAGTGCAGTGGCCGCTCCCGGCCACCGCAGCCTCGACCTGCTGGGCTCCAGCGATCCTTCCGCCTCAGCCTTCCAAGTGGCTGGAACTACAGGCGCACGCTATCACGCCCAGCTCATTTTTTGATTTATGGTAGAGACGAGGTCTCGCCAAGTTGCCCAGGCGGGTCTCGAACCCGCGGGCTCAGGCAATCCACTCACCTCAGCCTCTCGAAGCGCGGGATTACAGGCTGAGCCACTGAGCCCGGCTCAAATTGGCTACTTTATAAAGAACAGAAATGTATTCTCTCACAGTCCTGGAGGTTAGGAAGTTCAATCTCAAGGTGCCAGTGGCTCAATCTCTGGTTTCATGATGGTGCCTTTTTGTTGCATTCTCCGGAGAGGAGGAATGCTAAGTCCACATGTAGTAGAAGAGTAGAAGACAGAAAGTCCACTCCTGCAAGTTTTTAATTTTTATGTGTTTATTTATTGAGCCAGAGTCTCACTCTGTCACCCAGGCTGAAGTGTAGTGGCATGATCACCTCTCACCACATTCTCCACCTCTTGGGCTCAGGAGCTCCTTCTGACTTAGCCTCCTAAGTAGCTGGGACTACAGGCATGCGTCACCACACCTGCTGATTTTTTAATTTTTTGTGGAGATGAAGTCTATGTTGCTCAGGCTGATTTTGAAGTCCTAGGCTCAAGCAATCCTCCTGCCTTAGCCTCCCATTTACTGGGATTACAGACATGAGTCACTGCACCTCGCTTGCAAGTTTTTGAAATAGTGACATTAATTCACTAATGAGTGAAAGGGTAACCTGAGGCAAGGTGGGCCAGTGCCATGAGAATAATGCAAGTTGCAAAGGAGAAGGAAGCAAAGTTTATCCTCTACTTTCCTCACAGCTACCACAGCCTTGACCTGCTGGGCTCAGGTGATCCTTCCGTCTCAGCCTTCCAAGTAGCTGGAACTACAGGCGCACGCTACCATGCCCTGCTAATTTTTCTTGATTTATTTTGTAGAGACGAGGTCTCACCAACTTGCTCATCTGTTCTCGAACATGTGGGCTTAGGTAATCCTCTTACCTTGACCTCCCAAAGTGCTGGGATTATAGGTGTGAGCCACAGCACCCAGCCTATGCTGGGTATATTTAAGGCTCTCTTTTTGGAGTAAGAAGTAAGACCAAAGGTTACATTCTTTGATGTAGATAACAGAAGTCACTTAAGTCTTGTTTCAAGACATCCCCAGGCACTGGTATTTTGTGACTCAGGTGGTGGACTGGAGGTTGGGCAGGAGGTTAGTTATGGAAGACTGATAACAAAACATTGTTGCTGGAAACATAGATTCCATAGAAGAACAATTACAGCTAGACATGCTTAAGGGACTAGAAATAATTACAAATTCCAGTCCTGGGAGGCTGGTTTTACTTTTTTCTAATGATTAAGAGGTAAAAGAAGAGCCGGGCTCGGTGGCTCAGCCTGTAATCCCGGGCATTTGGGAGGCTGAGGTGAGTGGATTGCCTGAGCCCGCGGGTTCGAGACCTGCCTGGGCAACTGGCGAGACCTCATCTCTACAATAAA
>NW_007260135.1:961027-963719 GCF_000164805.1 Carlito syrichta | reverse complement strand
GGTTGAGGCTGCAGTGGCCGGGAGCGGCCACTGCACTCCGGTCTGGGCGACAGAGTGAGAATCCCACGCAAAAAAATAAAAATTAAAATAAAAAAATAAAAATCAATCTTGTGTACTGTTTCAGCTCTCACTATTAAAACTTTAAAATTGTTCAGCTCAGTCGGGCTCGGTGGCTCAGCCTGTAATCCCGCGCCTTTGGGAGGCTGAGGTGAGTGGATTGCCTGAGCCCGCGGGTTCGAGACCCACCTGGGCAATTTAGCAAGACCTCATCTCTACAATAAATCAAAAATGAACTGGGTGTGATAGCGCACGCCTGTAATTCCAGCTACTTGGAAGGCTGAGGCGAAAGAATCGCTGGAGCCCAGCAGGTCAAGGCGCGGTGGCCGGGAGCGGCCACTGCACTCCAGTCTGGGCCATGAAGTGAGACTCCAACTCAAAAAAAAAACAAAAATTGTTCAGCTCAAAAATAAAAAAGAGATATGGGTAAGACTTAAGTTACAATTCATCTCGAGGCTAATTTTCCTTCAGCTCACACTGTGAAATTAAACACGTTCCATGCATGCAAAATACATGGGGACAGGCATACAATAGATATTCTTATTCTAAAAAGGAGAAATAGGAAAGAAGAAAGGAATAACAGGTCACAAGGAAGCCCAAACCCCAATATGGCAAACAACAGTAGATTCTAAGTCTTGGGAGTAGTCTTCTTTGACTCCAAGTGTCACCATCTGGACATACTAGGTGGGGATTGGGCCCTCAGGCTCCTGGCAGCCTCACCCCCATGGCTTTGCTGGGTGCATCCTGCGGACTTCATGGGCTGGAGTCTTATGCCTGTGGTTCCTCCAGGCTGGTATTGTGTGCTGTGTGCTCTACAGTTCTGGTGTCTTCCTTGGAGTGGCCCTGGCCACACTACTTCACCAAGCTTTGTCTTGTTTGGGGTTCCCTGTGGTGGCCTCACCCCCACGGTTCCACTGGGCATTGCCTTAGTGGGGTCTTTTTGTGGTGGCTTCACACCTGCGACAAGTTCCTCCTGCCTGGATCCCAAGTCTCTCTAAGACAGCTTTTGAATTCCAGATGGAAGAAGCCAGACCTTTATAGCTCTTGTACTCTGTGCACCTGCAGAATTAGCACTGGGTAGACACTGCCAAAGTTTACAGTCAATATTTGGGTAGGTATGCAGGGAAGGGGGGTCTGAGATGTACCTGTGCCCACTTGAGCCAAGGAACAGAAACCTGAGGTGGCCTGAGCAGCCAGCCCTGAAGTCTCACAGGTGCCTTGGGCCAGATAATCACTAAGAAGATGAATTTCTGTCTCAGTCCATTTTGTCCAAATACCTGAGACTGGGTAGCTTATAAAGAACAGCAATTAAATATCTGTCGGGGGATGGGAAAACACTTCTTATCTACAGGGTGCCTGAATGAAACGTCATTGTACACCTAACCCTTAACTGTACCCCACAAAACCATAATAAAAAATACTGATTAATGAAAAAAAAAAAAAAAAAAAAAAAAGAACAGCAATTTAGTCAGGCACAGTGGCTCATGCCTGTAACCCCAGCAGTTTGGAGGCAGAGGTGAGAGAATTGCCTGAGCCCAGGGGATCGAGAATAGCCTGGGCAACTTGGCAAGATCTAGTCTCTACAGTAAACCAAAAAATTAGCCGGGTGTGGTGGTGCACACCTGTAGTTCCAGCTACTTGGAAGGCTGAGGCAGAAGGACTGTCTGAGCCCAGCAGTTCGAGGCTGCAGCAGTGGCTGTGAATGTGCTATTGCACTCTAGCCTTGGTGACAGAGTGAGATGCTAACTCAAAAAAAACCCCCAAAACCAAAAAAAAACCCAGTAATTTATTTTCTCAGTTCTGGAGGCTGGAAAATCCACGATCTGGATTTGTTTCAGGATGTTGGGTAGCTTACATAATTTCCAAGAGTGTCAGGGGTCAAGCTTGAATGTGGCACAGCTTGAAGAAAGGCCCAACCATGCCATGGACTGTCAACACAGAAACCCCACTGCTGCTTGTGTACATGAGCACTGAGCACTAAAACTTGACCTGGAGACCCTGTGCCATGGGGGCTCTGGAAAAACCCAGTGCCTCTACCACAGGAGTTAACCAGCCTGGGACAGCTGACTTCTCATGGGGCTTTTTTGGCCTTCCGCGTCTCTCACACTTGCTTGGTAGAACCTGGGTCATATCTGTAACTGTGGCTGCAAGTAAATCTAGAAAAGGAGTTCCTAGTTCTCCAGCATCGAAAGTGCAGGATGGCAAAGGGGTTGATTGAGTGCCACTGCACTCCAGTCTGGGTGACAGAGTGAGAGACTCCAACTCAAAAAAAAAAAAAAAAAGAAAAAAAAAGCACTTTCTTTACTGGAGAGCTGCTTATCGGGTTACTACCACAAGGCAGGGAGAGCAGATGGATTGGAGTGCAGCGGCATCTCTAAAAAACTGGGAGTATTACACTTGTTTTGTGGTGGAATTTTGGAAATGAGGCCATAATGAATGAATGATGCCTTCCATGGGGTGAGAAGGAGGAAATGTTGGTTCCTTGTCTTAAGTTAAGGAGTTATTTCTGAAAGTTCTTTGGGGAGGCACGGTATATAAACTTATTAAAATATTCACATGCTTTTTTTAATTTTTAATTTTTTTGAGTTGGAGTCTCACTCTGTCGCCCAGACTGGAGTGTAGTGGCCGCTCCCGG
>NW_007260135.1:950995-960449 GCF_000164805.1 Carlito syrichta | reverse complement strand
GGCAGAGTGAGACTCCAACTCAAAAAAAAAAAAAAGATTGTAATCTTCAGAGACATTAAGCACTCTGTTAATTTTTAAAAACTATATTACGTTTACTTCTGGAATATATTACTTTTGGAATATGACCAAATGAAGCCTTTCTTCTGCTTCTACATGAGTGTATGAAAAAGCTGACCTTGGCTGGGTTCACAAATGTAATTCCAGCACTTTGGAAGACTGAGGCAGGAGGATTGCTTGAACCCAGAAATTCGAGACCAGCCTAGGCAACATAGTGAGACCTCGTCTCTATAAAAAATTAAAAAATTAGTCAGATGTGGTGGAATGTCACCTGTAGTTCCAGTTATTCAGGAGACTGAGGTGGAAGGATCACCTGAGCCTAGGAGGTTGAGGCTGCTGTGAGCTGTGATCACGCCACTGCAATCCGGCCTGGGACAACAAGTGAGACATCAACTCAAAAACAAAAAAAAAAAGAAAGAAAGAAAAAAGTCAACTTTTGGGACATCTCTTCTATGCTGTGATCCTTGTTTTTGAGTTGGAGTCTCACTCTGTTGCCCAGGCTGGAGTGCAGTGGTGCACTCATGGCCACTGCAGCCTCGATCTGCTAGGCTTGAGCAATCCTTCCACCTCAGCATTCCAAGTAGCTGGCACTACAGGTGTGTGACACCATACTCAGGTAATTTTTTTTGGATTTATTGTAGAGACAAGGTCTCACCAAGTTGCCCAGGTTGGTCTCGAGCCCCTGGGCTCAGGCAATCCCCTTGCCTCCGCCTCCCAAAGTGCTGGGATTACATGCATGAACCACCATGCCCAGCTGCTGTGATCTTATAAGACACTAAATAAAAGGGCTAAATCAAAGGGCTTCTAACTGATTGTGGGAAGTCTTGCTGACCTGAAAGAGTGGGGGAATGCTTTCTAATTGTTCCCTCACTCCACACCTTAGTAATGGGCACATTTTAACACCTTAAAAAAACTACTTGTAAGTTTCCTAGTTGATTATTCTGTACCTCAACTGTTGTTTTTTTTCCTTTTATGGTCAATGTACATTAATTTAATACCCCCAACTAAGCTGACAGGTTGTCGGACAGGCTGTCAAGGGCATTGACAAGTGACAAGGATATTGCTTTTTCTGAAAGATTTTGGGGGGCTTTCCCTCCCTACTCACGGGGTAGGATATTGACAGCAGAGAATGTCAATCCACTGATGGGTAGTCTCCAAGTGGCAGAATGAACGTTTTCTGCTGCTACCAGTGACCAAACAGTGTCGAGTGAAGTCCTCCCTGCGGAACTCCCACCCTGTTCGTTCATTTTCAGATCCTGTTTTCCCTTTGACAGCGCTTCTCGGAGATAACTGTGACAAGTATACAAATGAACTGTCGAACTCTGCTTTGCAGCTCAACAATGTGTCTGCTGTCTTCAGTCCTCAAACAGAGCAGATTCTGGTTCTTTTTCTTGATGTATTCATTACGGGAGTTGCACCGGGGGTTACTGAATCCAATTTTCTTTAGTGAAAGTCCCAAAAGATGAAATGCGCCTGTCCTTGCAACACGACAGGGTTTTTGGAGAGTTGACCATGAAGAAACTTAAAACAGAACCGTGCTTTTCTTATTAACATTGTCTTACAGAAATTTCATGCTCTCAAAAATTTGTCACCAACCAGGGTTGGTGACTCAGCCTGTAATCCCGCACCTTTGGGAGGCTGAGGTGAGTGGATTGCCTGAGGCTGCAGGTTCGAGACCCGCCTGGGCAACTTGGTGAGACCTCATCTCTATGATAAATCAAAAAATTAGCCAGGCGTGGTAGCGCGCGCCTGTAATTCCAGCTACTTGGGAGGCTGAGGTGGAAGGATCACCGGAGCCCCAGCAGGTCAAGGCCACTGCACTCCAGTCTGGGCGACAGAGTGAGACTCCATCTGAAAAAAAAAAAAAAAATTTGTCTCCATATGTAAGTAAAAACACTTGACAGAATGCAGCAAATTAAAGGAAAACTTTCAAAGGAAAGAGGAACATTGACACTAACAATTTAGCACATTTCAGTACAGATATCAGATTCGGTGTTTGCTCTGGACTAAAGTCACAATGTTTGAACATAATGGGTCTTGTTAGTAGGTGATCCTTTTAAAATCTTGGGTCTATTGCCTTTAGCTGTTTGGTGCAAAGAAGTTTGTTTTTTGTTCTTTGTTTACCAATTTGATTTATTTTGCTAAAGGTTTCTGTTTATACTATTTAGCTCACTATTTTCAGAATATCTGATAAATAAAATGCTCAAGTCATGTTTTTTTGGTAAGAGTTTTATGCCATTGTTAGTGAGTCTGGGACTGACTCTTCTCTTCAAAGCCAGGCCTACCGCCTGACCCATAATACATTGTCACTGACGGAATAAATTAACTTTAAATCTCTACAAAAAGAATTACTTCCCTAGTTGTTTTTTGTTGTTGTTTTTTTTGAGTTGGAGTCTCACTCTTGCCCAGACTGGAGTGCAGTGACACACTCAAGGCCACCGCAGCCTCTACCTAATGGGCTCAGGCTATCCTTCTGCCACAGCCTATCAAGTAGCCAGAACTACAGGTGCACATTACCATGCCTGGCTAATTTTTTATTTAATTTAATTTAATTTTATTGTAGAGACGTGGTCTTGCCAAGTTACCTAGGCTGGTCTCGAACCCCTGGCTCAGGCAATCCTCTCGCCTCGGCCTCCCAAAGTGCTGGGATTACAAAGTGCTTGAGCCACTGTGCCGGGTCACCTGATTGTTTTTCTTTCTTTAAAGTTGTATGTCAGCACAGGAGGATTTATTTAAATGAAGGTAATATGTAGTAACTAACAGTAAGAGATGAGGTAAAAGTGACGGAAGAGAAGACAGTCAATCATTTAGGAGAAACACATTTATAGAAAACTGGATAGCAAAAAGATTTTATTGAACAATTCTGGTTCAGGCTGGATTAGCCCAAAGCGGGACTGGAAAACTATGATTAGTGGCCAGATCTGACCCAATGCCTGTTTCTGTTTAGCCCATGGACCAAGAGTGGTTTTTACATTTCTAAATGGTTGAAAAAAAGATGGGCTGGGCACAGTGACTCAGCCTGTAATCTCAACACTTTGGGAGGTGTAAGCAGGAGGATTACTTGAACCTTGGAGTTTGAGACCCACCTGGGCAATTTAGCGATACACTGTCTCTATTAAAAAAAAAAAAAAAAAAAATTAGCCCGGCGTGGTAGCGCGTGCCTGTAGTTCCAGCTACTTGGAAGGCTGAGGCGGAAGGATCGCCGGAGCCCAGCAGGCGAGGCTGCGGTGGCCGGGAGCGGCCACTGCACTCCAGTCTGGGCGACAGAGTGAGACTCCAACTCAAAAAAAAAAAAAAAAAAAAAAGGCGAATGTGGTGTCAGGTGCTTGAGTCTCAGCTACATAGGAGGCTGTTAGGAGGATTGCTTGAGCCCAGGAGGTCAAGACTTTAGTGAATCGTGATCACGCCACTACACTCTAGCCTGGGTGACAGAGTGAGACTTGCCTCTAAAATTAAAACAAATAAATAAATAAAAAGATCAGTAGAAGACTAATATTTTGTGACATGTGTAAGTTGTAAGAAACTCAGATTTCCATGTCCATCAATAAAATTATCTCAGAAGAAGGTGCCTCACTTGTCTAAGTCAGGGGTCCTCAGCCTCCAGTCCGTGGTCTATTAGGAAGCAGACTGCACAGCAGGAAGTGAGAGGTGGGCAAGGGAAGTTTCATCTGTATTTACAGGTTCTTCCCATGGCTTGCCCTGAGCTCTGCCTTCTGTCAGTTCAGCAGCGGCATTAGAGTCTCATAGGAGCGCAAACCCTATTGTGTTGTGTTGTGTTTGTTTTGTTTTGAGTTGGAGTCTCACTCTGTCGCCCAGGCTGAAAAGCAGTGGCACGCTCATTGCCATCACAACCTCGACCTGCTGGGCTCTGGCGATCCTTCCGCCTCAGCCTTTCAAGTAGCTGGAGCTACAGGTGTGTGCCACCACACCCGGCTAATTTTTTTATTTCTTGCAGAGATGAGGTCTTGTCAAGTTGCCCAGGCTGGTCTCGAACTGCTGGGTTCAGGCAATCCTCTTACCTCGGCCTCCCTAAGAGCTGGGACTACAGGCTTGTGCCACTGTGCCCAGCCCTCGAACTCTATTGTGAACTGCACATGTGAGGGATCTAGGTTGCATGCTTCTTATGAGAAATCTAATGCCTCATGATCTGAGATGGAGCTGAGGCGGTGATGCTAGCAGTGGGGAGAGGCTGCAAATACAGATTACTTTAGCAGTGAGGTTTGACTGCACATTCCTCCTCTGTCCAAACCCCTCTTTGGTTCATGGAAAAATGGCCTTCCATGAAACCAGTCCCTGATGCCAAAAAGGTTGGGGACTGCTGGTCTAAGTATTGTCTATGGCTGCTTTCACACGACAGCAGCTGGATCCAGTAGTTATGGCAGATCATATATAGCTTACAAAACCTACAGTATTTACTATGAGACCTTTTATAGCAAAAAGTTTCTGATTTTATATTTTGATACTCTTTTGTTCCGTTTTGTTGAGTCTGAGTCTCATTCTGCTGCCCAGGCTGGAATACAGTGGCATGATCATGGTTCAGCACATCCTTGACCTCCTAGGCTCAGGCGATCCTTCTGCCTCAGCCTGGCTAATTTTTTTTTTTACTTTTTGTAGAGGTGAGGCCTCACTATGTTGCCCAGGCTGGTCTCGAACTTCTGGGCTCAAGCTATCCTCCCATCTCAGCCTCCCAAAGAGCTAGGATCACAGGTGTGAGCCACTGTACCTAGCAGGATACTTTGATACTTTTTCCTCTTCCTCACGTCCCCTTTCTTGTGTCCCTCCTTCTCTATGCACATCTTGAGAAGCTCCAATCTGAGCTCAGAGGTAACCTCTGGTTCAAGTGAGGAACTTGGTTTATACCCAACCCTATAGAAGAGGCCGAGAAAGAGCAAGAACTCCATACAAGACAGACCTGGGTCTGGATTCTGGCTCTGCTGGTTGTATATCTTAAATTCATGAGCATCAGTTTTGTCGTCTGAAAAATGGGGATAATGC
Organism: Carlito syrichta; assembly: GCF_000164805.1. Lineage (NCBI taxonomy): Eukaryota > Metazoa > Chordata > Mammalia > Primates > Tarsiidae > Carlito > Carlito syrichta. Next base: position 955,397 of record NW_007260135.1, on the reverse strand, counting down.
TTCATGAATGCATACTGTGGAGTTGGATAAAACGGAATACATATAGTGCCTGATATATGCTGTCTTCTCAATAAATACTAACTTCCTTTCCAACTTCCCATGAAACAATGCTCTGTACTTGTGATGGTTTGCCTAAATTTATAGGAATGGATTTGGAAGAAAGAATTCCTTACACAGAGTTAAGTTTTTTACTGGTTCCTGTCCTGATGTGGTGATTTAAAGTGACCTTCCAGCCGGGCTCGGTGGCTTAGCCTGTAATCCCGCGCTTTTGGGAGGCTGAGGTGAGTGGATTGCCTGAGCCCGCGGGTTCGAGACCCGCCTGGGCAGCGAGACCTCATCTCTACAATAAATCAAAAAATCAGCCAGGCGTGGTAGCGCATGCCTGTAATTCCGGCTACTTGGAAGGCTGAGGCGGAAGGATCGCCGGAGCCCAGCAGGTCGAGGCTGCGGTGGCCGGGAGCGGCCACTGCACTCCAGTCTGGGCGACAGAGTGAGACTCCAACTCCCCCCAAAAAATAAAAAATAAAATAAAAAATAAAGTGACCTTCCTGGCTTAAGCGGAATTCCTCTCAAGACGACCTTAGTGCACCTTCAGCCTGGGGTCTGCTTTTCACATTAATACTGTGACAGATATTAAAAAAAAAAATCTGTGCTTATTTGTGACTTTATTATTTTATTGATGTTTATCAACTTTATTTTCATTTCCATTTACCTCTTGTTTTTATAAACATATGTCAAGGTTTACACCTACAATGAATTTTATTATCCCACAGTATTTCTTTTCTTGTGGTGATACCCCAAACAAGATCCAGTCCAATTCTATATACATATTTTTTTTAGTTAGAGTCTCATTCTGTTGCCCAGACAATGGAATGGAGTGTGGTGGCACACTCATGGCCACCCCAGTGTCACCCTGCTGGGCTCAGGCGATCCTTTCGCCTCAGTCTTCCAAGAAGCCAGAACTACAAGTGCACGCTACTACGCCTGGCTAATTTTAAAAAATTTATTGCAGAGATGAGGTATCGCCAAGTTGCCCAGGCTGGTCTCGAATCTGCGGGCTCAGGCAATCCACTCTCTTCAGTCTCCCAAAGTGCTGGGATTACAGGCTGAGCCACCGAGCCTGGCCCAACCCTATACATTTTTTGAATAAGCATTATATTATTATATGCTGTAAAAGATATACTACAAACACTAAGCAATTGGCTGTGTGTGTTTTTGAGTCAGAGTCTTACTTTGTCGCCCAGGCTGGAGTGCAGAGGCATGCTCACAGCCACTGCAGCCTTGACCTACTGGGCTGAGGCGATCCTTCCGCCTCAGCCTTACAAGTAGCTGGAACTACAGACGCACGCCACCATGTCTGGCAAATTTTTGTGATTTATTGTAGAGACAAGGTCTCACCAAGTTGCCCAGGCTGTTCTCAAACCCCTGGGCTTGGGCAATCCTCTTGCCTCAGCCTCCCAAACTGCTCGTATTACAGGCTGAGCTACCGCACCGGCCTATGTGTGTGTGTGTGTTTTAAGAGTTGGGGTCTTGCTTTGTTGCCCAGGCTGGAGTGCAGTGGTGTGTTTATAGCTTACTGCAGCCTTGAACTCTTGGGCTCAAGTGATTCTCCTGTCTTCAGCCTCTTGAGTAGCTAGAACTACAGGTGCTCACCACCACGTGTGGCTAATTTTTCAATTTTTTTTGTAGTGATCATGATCTTACTATGTTGCCCAGGCTGGGACTGTGCTTTTAAATGTTACTCTATTTTCCTACATAAAAGGTCAGTATTCGAGCCGGGCTCAGTGGCTCAGCCTGTAATCCCGTGCCTTTGGGAGGCTGAGGTGAGTGGATTGCCTGAGCCCGCGAGTTCAAGACCCGCCTGGGCAGCGAGACCTCATCTCTACAATAAATCAAAAAATCAGCCGGGCGTGGTAGCGCATGCCTGTAATTCCAGCTACTTGGAAGGCTGAGGCGGAAGGATCGCCGATGCCCAGCAGGTCGAGGCTGCGGTGTCCGGGAGCGGCCATTGCACTCCAGTCTGGGCGACAGAGTGAGACTCCAACTCAAAAAAAAAAAAAAAGGTCAGTATTCATCAAATCCTAGCACTTAAAATGCTTCCGTGATTATTGTTATATTCCAACTTTGTTTTGGGTCTGGATAGAAGCCACAGTGATGACTCAGTTCATTCCATGAACCTTGAGTCTATTTTGCTAAAATAGACAACAGCTGAGCCATATTTATGTCATAATCTAATGAACCAACAATGCATAAAATAACATGGCAAACCTGGCTCCTTTTTTGAGACGGAAATTCTTTTAAAATACAATCTCTTTTTACAGTTATTTAAAGCATGAGCTGTTTTTTGGGGAGGGTGCTTAAAAAAAAACTTGCTCTAGAGGTGAATATTAAGTTTTGGATAAGTTTAAAATTTTTGCTAAATAGGTTCAAGGCCTGGTTTTTTGTTTTTTGTTTTTTTTTGAGTCTCACTCTGTCGCCCAGACTGGAGGGCAGTGACCACTCCCGGCCACTGTAGTCTCGACCTGCTGGGCTCCGGCAATCCTTCCACCTCAGCCTTCCAAGTAGCTGGAACTACAGGCGCGTGCTCCCACACCTGGCTAAATTTTGATTTATTGTAGAGATGAGGTCTCACCAAGTTGCCCAGGCAGGTCTCGAACCCTAGGCTCAGGCAATCCACTCACCTCAGCCTCCCAAGGTGCAGGATTATAGGCTGAGCCACCGAGCCCAGCTAAGGCCTGGTTTTAAATCTAGGGTTTGACAATTAAGCCAAGGTTCACTTTTTCCTTTCTTTGTTTTCTTTTCTTCAGTTGAAGTCTCATTCTGTCGCCCAGGCTGGAGTGCAGTGGCAGGCTCACGGCTACCACAGCCTCGACCTGCTGGACTCAGGAGATCCTTCTACCTCAGCCTTTTAAGCAGTTGGACCTACAGGTGTGTGCCACCATGCCCGGCTTCTTTATTTCTATTTTTTATATTTTCACTTTTTCTTTTTTTTTTTTTGAGTTGGAGTCTCACTTAGTCGCCCAGACTGGAGTGAAGTGGCATGCTCCCGGCCACCGCAGCCTCAACCTGCTGGGCTCCGGCAATCCTTCCGCCTCAGCCTTCCAGTTAGCTGGAACTACAGGCGCGCGCTACCATGCCCGGCTAATTTTTTTGATTTATTGTAGAGACGAGGTCTCGCCAAGTTGCCCAGGCAGGTTTTGAACCCGCGGGCTCAGGCGATCCACTCGCCTCGGCCTCCCAAAGTGCTGGGATTACAGGCTGAGCCACTGAGCCCAGGCTATTTTCACTTTTACATCAACTGTAAAGAGGGATGACTTTAGTTTCACATTCCAAGGTTCCTGTTTGCATAAGTGAAGAGCTAAGAGCAAGCAGAAGGAGCCCTTGAAGACTGGAAGGAGTAGAGGAAGAATTCCCTCATGAGCTGGTGCCAAGCATTGATCTGCTCCCAAACTATATCCTGGAGGTGACGGTGTCTTGGATGGGACTGGTCTTGGGTGGCTGGACTCTGTACCTTGAGTCATGGCATGGGACTGGGGAGACACCTGGACATGCTTTCTCCCTTACCCAACAGGACCTTGCTGGGCAAGGAAGGCTTCTGGAGAGCAGTGAATTTTTGCCCTTTGCCCAACTGTGGTCTAAGGGTGTGAGAGGATGTGATATCACAATGGAAGGCCATGTAAGGTAAAGAACACCATCAAAGTATGGTACACCGTAGAAGGTATTCTTTCTTAATACTAAGTGTTTCAAGGTAATGCCACTCCTTCAATTCCTTACTTTTTTTTTTGAGTTGGAGTCTCACTCTGTCGCCCAGACTGGAGTGCAGTGGCTGCTCCCGGCCACCGCAGCCTCAACCTGCTGGGCTCCGGCGATCCTTCCGACTCTGCCTTCCAAGTAACCGGAATTACAGGCATGCACTACCATGCCCGACTGATTTTTTTTTGGATTTATTGTAGAGATGAGGTCTCACCAAGTTGCCCAGGCGGGTCTCGAACCCGCGGGCTCAGGCAATCCACTCACCTCGGCCTCCCAAAGGTGCGGGATTACAGGCTGAGCCACCGAGCCTGGCTATTTCCTTACTTTTTTTAAGTTGGGGTCTCCCTCTGTTGACCAAACTGGAGTGTAGTGACACACTCATGGCTCACTGCAAACCTGACTTCCTGGACTCAGGTGATCTTTCTGCCTCAGCCTCCTGAGTAGCTGGGACTACAAGCACATGCCACCATGCCATGGTAATTTTTTATTTTTACTTTTTGAAGAGATGAAGTCTTGCTATATTGCCCAGGCCGGTCTTAAACTTTTGGACTCAGGCAATACTCCTGCTTCAGCCTCCCAAAGTGCTGGGATTAAGGAGTGAGCCATGATAAGTGGCTGCCAATAAAAAAAATTTTTTTTTTTTTTTTTT
>NW_007260135.1:948737-950975 GCF_000164805.1 Carlito syrichta | reverse complement strand
TGATTTATTGTAGAGATGAGGTCTCGCTGCCCAGGGGGGTCTCGAACCCGTGGGCTCAAGCAATCCACTCACCTCAGCCTCCCAAAGGCGCCGGATTACAGGTTGAGCCACCGAGCCCGATTTATGTTAATTTAAAAAGTCTCCTGTGCTCATTAAAGAAAAGGTACTTGTAGTAACTGCCCTGAGCATGGGTTTTCTAACTGGCAAGCTGGCCGGCCTCCTGAGGGACTGGGGGATCCCTAAGAAGGGGTCTGACCCACCTGCAGTAGGCATACGCAGGGCACATAGCCGCTGCAATGGCAAATGACTTGCTCAGAATTTTTCAGTCCCATGTATAATGGTTTATAACCTTTTACATGCCCATATATAGAGGAGAAACTCAAGGACAAGTCTCCCATTTTCATACATATTTGAACAGAATCCTTGTGTAGACAAGATGACCACTTTCACTGGGTTAAGTCTTCTAGTTATTCCCATAGGGCTTCACAGTCCAACATCAAAACATGGTAATAGGCCAGCAAGATGTGGCCCAGGTAACCAGCCCTATACTGGCTGGCAGGGATAAAGTACCTGAGAGTGACTGGGCAGAAGCCTGTAAGTAGTCCCCCCTTGGTAGATGGTGTGGGGCAGAGATTGAGATTGTGCTTTGCTTTTTTCTGAGTTGGCATCTAACTCTGGCTAGAGTGCGGTGGCATGCTCACAGTCACTGCAACCTCAACCTGCTGAGCTCAGGTGATCCTTCCGCCTCAGCCTTCCAAGTAGCTGGAACTACAGGAGTATGCCACCACACCCAGCTAAATTGTTGATTTATTGCAGAGACGAGGTCTTGCCAAGTTGCCCAAGTTGGTCTCAAACCCCTGGGCTCAGGCAATCCACTCGCCTCGGCCTCCCAAAGTACTGGGATTATAGACGCGAGCCCCCGTGCCCAGCTGAGGATGTGCTTTTCTTTCCTTTTTTTTTGAATTGGAGTCTCACTCTTTCACCCAGACTGGAGTGCAGTGGCCGCTCCCGGCCACCGCAGCCTCGACTGCTGGGCTCCGGCGATCCTTTCGCCTCAGCCTTCCGAGTAGCTGGAACTACAAGCGCGCACTACCATACACAGCTAGCTTTTTATTTATTGTAGAGATGCGGTCTTGCCAAGTTGCCTGGGCGGGTCTCGAACCCGCAGACTCAGGCAATCCACTCGCCTTGGCCTCCTAAAGTGCTGGAATTACAGGCTGAGCCACCGAGCCCGGCCGTGCTTTTCAACTAGTATCTAGAATTCATCTTTTCTATTTTTTCCAGTCTTGTATGCTATAAAAAACTCATTGGATTGCCAGGTGTGACAGCCCATGTCTGTAATCCCAGCACTTGGGGAGGTCAAGGCAAGGTGATTGCCTGAGTCCAGGAGTTCAAGACCAGCTTGAGCAACATAGCAAGACCTTATCTCCACAAATATAAAAAAAAATTAGCTGGGCATAGTGGTGTGCACCTGAAGTACTAGCTACTTGAGAGGATGAGGTGGAAGAATTTCCTGAGCCCAGGAGGTCAAGGCTATTGTGAGTCAGTATTGTGCCACGACACTCCAGCCTGGATGCATAGAGAGATCCTGCCTAAAAAAAACCCCAAAACACCAGACTATTGGATTGGAGATAGGAATGGTGAAAAAAGTATTATAATATGAAATGGTCAATTATGCAGCTTTTAAACATGATTCTTAGGAAGCATTTTGATGATATGAAAAAATTTTCAAACTATAATATTAAATAAAGCAGGACATACAACTATATGTAATATATGATCCCGATAATATTTAATATATATAGCAAGATATGAACCTTCAGTTTTTCTCAACAAAGAATCGTTTTCTTCTTATTATTTATTTACTACAGTAGGGTGAAAGACACTTTCTAGATGGGTTGGGTTAGCTTAGAAAGAAGCAACATGCCGGGCTCGGTGGCTCAGCCTGTAATCCCAGCACTTTGGGAGGCTAAGGCAAGTGGATTGCCTGAGCCCGCGGGTTCGTGACCAGTCCAGGCAACTTGACGAGACCTTGTCTCTACAATAAATAAACAATTAGTTGGGCATGGTAGTGCGTGTCTGTAGTTCCAGCTACTTGGAAGGCTGAGGCAGAAGGTCGGAGCCCAGCAGGTCGATGCTGCAGTGGCCATGAGCCTGCTACTGCACTCCAGCCTGGGCGTGAGAGGACAGTAATAGACTTAGGTTAAGAGCATGCTATTGAGAGACCCAAGAAACCAA
>NW_007260135.1:945735-948717 GCF_000164805.1 Carlito syrichta | reverse complement strand
AAAAAATCAGCCGGGCGTGGTAGTGCGTGCCTGTAATTCCGGCTACTTGGAAGGCTGAGGGGGAAGGATCGCCGGAGCCCAGTGGGTCGAGGCTGTGATGGCCGGAAGTGGCCACTGCACTCCAGTCTGGCCGACAGAGTGAGATTCCAACTCAAAAAAAAAAAGAGAAAGAAACAACAGGGGCAACTCCTTCGGGTCCTCTCCCACTGTGGGAGCTTCTCTGTCCTCTCAATAAATCCTGCTTTCTCACACACACACAAAAAGCAACAGTTTTCAGTTACTAATTGCTTGGCCATCAAACCAAGGGGAAAGAAAAGGATAGCAATTTTGGTCTGAATGGGAGGCAGGGGTGCATGTGAGGAGGCATAAAGACCATGTGGGGGAAAGGAATTAGGGAAAAAGGCAGCAATGTGCTGGGTTTCCAGAAGGGTCTTTGGAAACTGAGAAAGCTGGTTTTTGAAGGTGTCCATGAAGACAACTCCTAGCTTGGGGCTAGGAGATTTCTGTTGCCAGTCGAGGTTTGGGAGCTGACTCCTCATTCGCTCAACTAGGCCTTCACCTGAATGACAACGCGCCCATTGTCAGCACCCCTGCGTCTTCCCCAGGCTCTTCTCATGGAAATACAGAGAGAGCCTTGTCCTTCTGTGCTTGCAATAAACCAGCGGTGACCTCACCACAAGACTCTGCTGGACGCCTCATTGATCAACCTGCATGAGCCTCCAGGCCCTAGGATACAGCATGACAACGTGGGGTTGGGGAGCAGGCTCCTTACACTTCGGAGGAAGAAGTTCGAGCAGATGGGCTTGAAATGATTTTATTTTGTTTTATTTTTTGAGTTGGAGTCTCATTCTGTTGCTCAGGCTGGAGTGTGGTGGCACACTCATGGCCACCACAGCCTTGACCTGCTGGGCTCAGGGAATCCTTCCACCACAGTCTTCCAAGTCACTCCCGGCCACCGCAGCCTCAACCTGCTGGGCTCCGGCGATCCTTCCTCCTCAACCTTCCGAGTAGCCGGAATTACAGGCATGTGCTACCTCGCCCGGCTGATTTTTTTGATTTATTGTAGAGATGAGGTCTCACTGCGCAGGCAGGTCTTGAACCCACAGGCTCAGGCAATCCACTCACCTCAGCCTCCCAAAGGCGTGGGATTACAGGTTGAGCCACCGAGCCTGGCTCACAATATTTTTATTACCGTTGCTTTGTAGTAGCTTTAAAAATTGGGAAATTGTGAATATTTTGCATAAAAGATGTATGTGTAATGTAACTTTTTGCGAAACAAGCTGAGTTCCCGAGTAATATCAAAGAGTAGATGAAGCTAGAAGGTCATAGCTTTTACTCAGTAGTCTTTAATTTTTAAAAAAATCACACCTTTAGAAGGTGATTAGGGCATGAGGACTCTGCCTTCATGGATGGGATTAGTGCCTTAAGGGCTGCAGGGAGCTAGCCAGGTCTTTTTTTCGCCCTTCTGCTTTTCTGTCATGTGAGGACACAGCAAGAAGGCGTTATCATAGAAGCAGAGAGCAGCCCTTACCAGACACCAAATCTGCTGGCCCCTTGATCTTGGACTTCCCAGTCTCCAGAACTATGAAGAAATACACTTTTGTTCTTTATAAATTGCACAGTCTTGGCCGGGCTCAGTGGCTCAGCCTGTAATCCCAATACTTTGGGAGGCCGAGGCAAATGGATTGTCTGAGCCCGTGGGTTTGAGACCCGCCTGGGGAACTTGGCGAGACCTCGTCTCTACAATAAATCAAAAATTAGCTGGGCGAGGTAGTGTGTGCCTAATAGTTCCAGCTACTTGGAAGGCTGAGGCGGAAGGATCGCCGGAGCCCAGCAGGTCGAGGCTGCGGTGGTCAGGAGCAGCCACTGCACTCCAGTCTGGGTGACAGAGTGAAACTCCAACTCAATAAATAAATAAATAAATAAATAAATAAATAGCACAGTCTCACGTATTTTGTTATACTCTCTCAAGTAGACTAAGATAGATAGACATATAGACCAATGAAATGGAATCAAGAGTCTAGGACTAAACTCATATGTCTACGGTCAGCTGATTTTTGACAAAGATGCCAAGACTATTCAATCAGAAAGGAAAGCCTTTCAACAAATGTGCCAAGACAACAGGATAGCCACATGCAAAAGATGAATTTGGACCCTTACTTCACACAGTCTAAAAAAAAATTCAAAATGAATCAGAGATCTAAACATAAGAGCTAAAACTATAAAAACTCTTAAAGTAAAACATAGGTGTAACTCTTCTGAACTTCAGATTTGGCAAAGGAGTTTTAGATATGACCCCAAAAGCACAAACAACAAAATAAAAAATAAATAGAACTTCATCAACTTTAAAAACTTTGGCCAGATGTGGCAACTCATACCTGTAATCCCAGCACTTTGGGAGGCTGAGTTGGGAGGATTGTTTGAGCCTAGGCACTTGAGACCAGTCTGGGTAACAAAGTGAGACCTTGTCTCTCCAAAAAAGTTTTTAAATTAGCTGGGCATGGTGGCATGGACCTCTAATCTCTGCTACTCAGGGGTCTGAGGCAGAAGGATATCTTGGGTCCAGGAGATCAAGGTTGCAGTCTAGTGGGGGGGTGCACTGCACTCTAGTGGGGGTGTCAGAGTGAGACCCTGACTTAAAAAAAAAATTAAAAGCGTTGTGCTTCAAATAATACTACAAAGAATATGAAAGAACAAATCTCAGACTGGGAGAAAATCTTTGCAAATCAAATGTCTGATAAGGAACTTGTATCTAGACTATACATGGAACTCATACATTCAATAATAAGTTAAAAAACTCAATTTAAAAATAGACAAGGTTAGCCAGACACGATGGTGTGTGCTTGTGGTTCCAGTTACTTGGAAGGTTGAGGCAGAAGGATTGCCTGAGCCCAGCAGGTAAAGGCTGTGGTGGCCATTAGCATGCTACTGCCCTCCACCTGGGCGATGGAGTGAGACTCCAACTCAAAAAAAAAAAAAAAA
>NW_007260135.1:944898-945715 GCF_000164805.1 Carlito syrichta | reverse complement strand
CTTCACACAGTCTAAAAAAAAATTCAAAATGAATCAGAGATCTAAACATAAGAGCTAAAACTATAAAAACTCTTAAAGTAAAACATAGGTGTAACTCTTCTGAACTTCAGATTTGGCAAAGGAGTTTTAGATATGACCCCAAAAGCACAAACAACAAAATAAAAAATAAATAGAACTTCATCAACTTTAAAAACTTTGGCCAGATGTGGCAACTCATACCTGTAATCCCAGCACTTTGGGAGGCTGAGTTGGGAGGATTGTTTGAGCCTAGGCACTTGAGACCAGTCTGGGTAACAAAGTGAGACCTTGTCTCTCCAAAAAAGTTTTTAAATTAGCTGGGCATGGTGGCATGGACCTCTAATCTCTGCTACTCAGGGGTCTGAGGCAGAAGGATATCTTGGGTCCAGGAGATCAAGGTTGCAGTCTAGTGGGGGGGTGCACTGCACTCTAGTGGGGGTGTCAGAGTGAGACCCTGACTTAAAAAAAAAATTAAAAGCGTTGTGCTTCAAATAATACTACAAAGAATATGAAAGAACAAATCTCAGACTGGGAGAAAATCTTTGCAAATCAAATGTCTGATAAGGAACTTGTATCTAGACTATACATGGAACTCATACATTCAATAATAAGTTAAAAAACTCAATTTAAAGCCGGGCTCGGTGGCTCAGCCTGTAATCCCGCGCCTTTGGGAAGCTGAGGTGAGTGGATTGCATGAGTCCGCGGGTTCGAGACCCGCCTGGGCAGCAAGACCTCATCTCTACAATAAATCAAAAAATCAGCGGGGCGTGGAGCGCATGCCTGTAATTCCGGCTACTCG
>NW_007260135.1:943553-944735 GCF_000164805.1 Carlito syrichta | reverse complement strand
CCACTGCACTCCAGTCTGGGTGACAGAGTGAGACTCCAACTCAAAAAAAAAACAAAGAAAGAAAAGATGCTCAACATCAAAACCACAGCCAGATATATCACTTTATAACTACCAGGGCGGCTAGACTCGCAAAATCGGCTAATAACAAAGGTTTTGAGGATGAGGAAAAATTGGACTCCTCACTGGTGCTGGGAATGCAAAATGATTCAGCCACTTTGGCAAACAATCCAGAATTTCAAAATGCTAAACTTTTGAATTAACACATGACTCAACAATTCCACTTCTAAGTATCCCCAAGAGAAATGAAATCATGTCCACACAAACACGTGTACACGAAATTTATAGCAGCATTATTCACAATAGTCAAAAGGTGGAAACAGTCAAATGTCTAGAAACTGGTGAATAAAAAGGTAGTATATCCATACTGTGGAATATTATCCAGTCATAAGTAAAGTAGTACTGACATAAATTACAACATAGATACATCTTTAAAACATTATGCTAAGAAAAAGCCAGTCAGATTACATAGTATATGATTCTATCTATATAAAATGTCAAGGTTAGGGAAATCTATCGAGACAGAAAATTGTTTAGGGTTCCTTAAGTCTGCAATAGTGGGATTGGATGATGATGGTTAAAGAGTACAAGGGAACCGGATGCGGTGGTCCAAGCCTGTAATCCTAGTACTTTGGGAGGTAGAGGCGAGAGGATTGCCTGAGTTTAGGGGTTCAAGACCAGCCTGGGCAACTTGGTGAGACCTCGTCTCTTCAATAAATAAAAAAATAAGCCGGGAATGGTAGTACGTGCCTGTAGTTCCAGCTACTTTGAAGGTTGAGGTGGAAGGATCGCCTGAGCCCAGCAGCTTGAGGTTGCAGTGGCCATGACCATGCTACTGCATTCCAGCCTGGGCGACAGAGTGAGACTTCGACTCAAAAAAAAAAAAAAAAAAAAGTTACAGGTGATAAAAATGTCTTAAAATGGACTGTAGTGATGATTGCACAATTAAGCACCACTGAGTTGTATACTTTGAGTGGATGAATTCTATGATATGTGTACCGTATCTCAATAAAGTGTTTAAAAAGTGATCAGCTGGGCTTGGTGGCTCAGCCTATAATCCCGCGCCTTTGTGAGGCTGAGGTGAGTGGATTGCCTGAGCCCGCGGGTTCGAGACCCGCCTGGGCA
>NW_007260135.1:938508-943098 GCF_000164805.1 Carlito syrichta | reverse complement strand
CGAGGCTGTGGTGGCCGGGAGCGGCCACTGCATTCCAGTCTGGGCAACAGAGTGAGACTCCAACTCAAAAAATAAAATAAAATAAATAAATAAAAAATAAATAAAAAAGTGATCAGAATAGATGATCTCTAATGCTACTCCCAGTCTCAGATGCTCCCTGTGGTCAGAATGGAGAAATAAGAACTGAACTGATTTTCCTAAGCCTTTTATTTCACCTAATTTTTTAAAAAGTCATCTTCTATGGGTATTGAGTTTGGAAGCATAAGTCTGGTTATCTCACCATCCTCTCATCAAGGTTCAAAAACTCCCGGATCCTTCTGTCTTGTTACTCAGTCTACATGACATTTATTATCAAAATTCTTTCTTTCTTTCTTTTTTTTTTTTTTTTGATTTGGAGTCTCACTCTGTCACCCAGACTGGAGTGCAGTGGCCGCTCCCAGCCACCGCAGCCTCGACCTGCTGGGCTCCGGTGATCCTTCCACCTCAGCCTTCCAAGGAGCTGGAATTACAGGCATGCGCTACCACGCCCGGCTGATTTTTTGATTTATTGTAGAGATGAGGTCTCGCTGCCCAGGTGGGTCTCAAACCCACGGGCTCAGGCAATCCACTCACCTTGGCCTCCCAAAGTGCTGGTATTATAGACAGAGCCACTGAGCTCGGCTCAAAATTATTTCATTAGCCAGGTTGGCTCTTGGAGTTCTAGCTATTCTGTCTGCCTTCCAGCCAGCAGGAAAGAGGAGAAGAAAATTCCTCCTCATGCTAAGGACACTGATGGGAAGTTGTATGATTATTTCTGCTTAAGCACAGTTAGCCTAGTCAGAGGGCAACTAATTTAACTTAAAATTTAAATGAGTGGTTACATCTGTTACATGACCATGTGCACAGCAAGAAATTGAGAATTTTTTTACTAAGGAAGAAGGGAATAGAAGTTGAGAGACACCTAGCAATGTGCCACATTTTGTGATTTAATGCAGGAGTTGTTTTCTTATCAATATACTTCTCTTAGTGTGTTTTCTGTTGCTTATAAAAGAATACCTTGCCAGGCTCGGTGGCTCAGCCTGTAATCCCACGCCTTGAGAGGCTGAGGTGAGTGGATTGCCTGAGCCCGCGGGTTCGAGACCCGCCTGGGCAACTTGGCAAGACTGCATCTCTGCAATAAATCAAAAATCAGCAGGGCATGGTAGCGCGTGCCTGTAATTCCAGCTACTCGGAAGGCTGAGGTGGAAGGATCGCCAGAGCCCAGCAGGTCAAGGCTGCAGTGGCCGGGAGTGGCCACTGCACTCCAGTCTGGGTGACAGAGTGAGACTCCAACTCAAAAAAAAAAACAAGGAAAAAAAAAAGAATACCTTACAGAGGATACTTGATAAACAAAATGGAATTTTCCTACAGTTATGGAGACTGAGAAGTCCAAGGTCAAGGGGATGCATCATGGTGAGAGACTTGCTGGTGGGGACTCTGCAGTCCTGAGGTGGCTCGGGGTTTCACATGGTGAGGGGCTGACTGTGCTAGCTCAGGTCTGTCTTCCTCTTAAAAAGCCACCAGATCCATTGCCATGATGACCCATCAATCTGTTAATCCATTAATCCATGAATGGATTGATCCAAAGCACCCCATGAGCCAATCACCTCTTAAAGGTCCCACTTCCCAATACTGCCACATGGGGAATGAAATTTCAACATGAGTTTTGGAGGGAGAAATATTTAAACCATACCAATGGCTTCCTTCAATTTCCTTGTCTCCTAGTACCTTGCATGCTCATTGGCAAAACTCTGATTCTGGATCAATGCAACTACTCATCATTTCCACTCTTATACTTATTCCCTGCAAAAAAGTACACAACTCTGTGAGTTTTAGTGACTATGAATTTATGATTTTTAAACTTCAGCTGGGCTTTTGACTCAGTTAGCGACAAAATTCTATTCCAAACAATCTTCATATTCTTTGATCCATAGCACATTGTAAGACCTTGGATGCATATATCACTTTAGATGGTAGCATATCATTTTCATCACTGAAGTGGTCCTCAGAATAAGATTTATAAGGAAGAGGAATTGATATTCTGAAACAGCTGACTTAGACCATTGCCTCAGATCTAGAAAATCAAGGCTGAATCAGTGCACAAATTCTAAAGAGAAAATAGCTTGAGGCTGGGTGCGGTGACTTACATTTATAATCCCTAGCACTTTGGGAGGCCGAGGTGAGAGGATTGCCTGAGCCCATGGGTTACGAGACCAGCCTGGACAACTTGGCAAGATCTCATCTCTACAATAAATTAAAAAATTAGCAAGGCATGGTAGCACACACCTGTAGTTCCAGCTACTTGGAAGGTTGAGATGGAAGGATCTCCTGAGCCCAGCAGGTTGAGGCTGCGGTGGTCGTGAGTGTGCCTGGCCTGGGTGGCAGAGTGAGACTCTGTCAAAAAAAAAAAAAAAAAAAAAGAGAGAGAGAGAGAGATAATAGCTTGCTATCAGAATTTTTTAAGTCTTCTTTTAAAGAAAGAGTAAGTTATACTGGTCTGTGTACTGTAATGTGCTGCAAATTCTTCTGGTTGTTTTCAGTCAAACTAGATGAGTCTTAATTTTTCCTTTACGTTATTTTTTTTTTTTCCTGAAAGTCTTCCTTGGGTAGATGGGTTTAATCTTGAATAAAGACCTGATGACATGAGATTGCCCTGAATAAGTAAGTGCTGATGACAATAGAATGGTTAAGAGTTTTAAAGAGAGCATCGCTAAAAAACAAAATAAAAAGCAGCTGGGAACGTGCAATCTCAACTTAAATCAAGTCTGTGGGGAACAGCAGGGAGATGACAGGGGTGCGTTTGTAGCTGAGAAACAATGACAGAATATCTGTTGGCCACTGATTTTGGAGAAGTAAAGTGGAAAGAGAGCAACTAGTTATTTGGCTGGGGTTTGTTTGTGTTTTTTATTTCTGGTACATAATGCTCCTGATCTTATTAATTTGCATCTTAAAGAATAAGAGACAAAAGAGGAGAGGTAGCAGAACTCCCTGAACAAACACAAAGGAACAGGGACAGAGGGCTCAGGAAGCCATCTGAGTGAAGGGAGATGGCAGCTGCCAGGGCTGTCTGGACCCAGAGGTTCTCCACAATCCAGGCGGGACAGTCGCTGTGAGGGCTGGTATCTGAGTAGCTGGGAGGTCAAGTCCTGGCCTCAGAAGGCACTGAGGGAGAAGTTACACATCCACCTTCAGGGTGTGCATCTGGAGATCTGTGTGGAGGTGCTTGTGAAAGGTGGGCAGATTTCCTAACTGCTGTTCATAGCAGAGTGCACCAGTGCATCACAAGTCCACTTCTCGGTGCCTGATCTCCCCTCCATCGTTTCTGGAAGCACAGGGTTGTCTGCTCCGCTGTCTCGACAATTTAAACTTCTATTCATGCTTCCATCCACTACAATCCAGTTTTTGCTTTCTCTGTTCCATATGAACTACTCTCCTTTTTTTTTTTTTTGAGTTGGAGTCTCACTCTGTCGCCCAGACTGGAGTGCAGTGGCCGCTCCCGGGCACCGCAACCTCGACCTACTGGGCTCCGGCGATCCTTCCGCCTCAGCCGTCCGAGTATCTGGAACTACAGGTGCGCGCTACCACCCCCGGCTCATTTTTGACTTATTGTAGAGATGAGGTCTCGCCAAGTTGCCCGGGCGGGTCTCGAACCCTCAGGCTCAGGCGATCCACTCACTTCGGCCTCCCAGAGTGCTGGAATTACAGGCTGAGCCACCGAACCTGGCCTCCTTTCATCCCCTTTTGTGACTCTTCAGCATCACTGAATAGAGATCAACGTGATGCTCTGCAGGCACGTAATATTTAGTTGCTGGGTTTGTGTTTGTAATGAGCGAAGATGAAGCTACCATAATGATCCAGTAAGGGTTCTGAGTTATGGTTCAAATTTTGGCTTCACCATTCAAGAGTTGCCTGACTTTGGGCACATCACCCAACCTCCCTATGCCTTTCTTTCACCAGCTGTAAGTTGGGAATAATGGTTCTGACCTCAAAGAGTTGCTGGAGAGAATGCCCTGACATACTCCGAAGAATGCTTGGCACATGGTCTCAAGAACTCTTAACTCTTATTAATCCAAACATCATTATTGGAGGGCATTGTTGATACTTTTGGTAGGGAATTTCATGCGGTTTTTCTTTATCGAAGAATCCGTGGAGTAAGGGGCTTTGTTGGAAGAACTGCTGGGGCGAGAAATATGGAACCTAGAGGCTTATTGAGTGCACGCATGAGTCGCTTGGGTGAACGTTACATGGTGAAGACGGTCCCGAGGGTCAGTTGAAATTATCTGGTGAGAGGGTTGGGGGGACTAGGCTAGGCCAGGGAAAGTTAGGGAGGGAGAGGGAAGGTGGAGGGGGCACCTTGGGGCTGGACCAGGTTAGACCAGGGAGAGTCTGGCGCGGCCGGAAGGTTCTGGAAACCCGCCGCTCCTTAGGTCTTTAGGGGGCCCGGGCAGATGTTGGGAGCCCGGAGGGCGAGGAGGAAGCCCGGGCCCGGGCCGCGGGAGTTTTGCCGGCTGTTTTCTGGAGAAGGCACCCGTGCCAGGCAGCTTCCCGAGCTCGGCCCTCGCGGCAGCGAGA
>NW_007260135.1:929544-938091 GCF_000164805.1 Carlito syrichta | reverse complement strand
CACCGGGGCTATGGCCGCAGAAGAGGGCTTGCAGACGGTGGACCACTATAAGACTGAGATTGAGCGGCTGACCAAGGAGCTCACGGAGACGACCCACGAGAAGATCCAGGCTGCCGAGTACGGGCTGGTGGTGCTGGAGGAGAAGCTGACCCTCAAACAGCAATATGACGAGCTGGAGGCAGAGTACGACAGCCTCAAACAGGAGCTGGAGCAGCTCAAAGAGGTGAGTTGCCTGTCACCTCTCCCCTGCCGGCCTTCCCCCCCCCCCCCGTGGCCCATTCATCATGATCCAGAAGTCGGAAAGGATGTGATTGAAAAGACTCTTCTTCATCTTAGGGCCCTTTGTTGATGAGAGAAGATTGAAAGAGTCCATTGTTTCCCCCCCAAGAGAAAAGTCGCCCAAGAAATGAGTGTGTAAGCTGGAATTTGGGAGGCAATGGCTGTTGAGCCTGTGGGGGAGGGAGATTCATAAGAATCTTCAAGTATCAGCACTCTAAGGCGACATTCAGTTGGGTTGGAATGTGCAAATCAAACTTCTGCAAACTGCTGGTATTTCCAATTCGGGTTTTAGTGGCAATCCCACAGTCTACAAGGGTGATGAGGCTTGCGCCCGAGGACCCACAGTTTCTGGATGTAGAATTCATGTGTACCTCAGCTTTCTGCTGCACGTAACCAGTCCTTGGCAGGGGGAAACTCCTCACCAATCCCATTTGACAAAGGCTGGGCAGTCTTCATTCTCCTTGGCTTTAGTCATTCTTGTCATTGGGTTGCAGGAGAAAAAACAACTTTGCTGGGTGATCCCACTGCCTTGATTTCACCTCTGAGAGGTGCTGGGCCGTCCCCAAGTCTCATGAGGTCACCCTGACTAGGAAAAATTGGACTCACCTACAGATAGTCTGAAAGAATGGTATATATCAAATATGTGGGCAGTCTAGCGTTTCAAATGAGGCTCTTTTGGTAGAAGCGACTGTATTTATAAAATCAGAATATCACAAATGGGGAATGATATAACATATGTCCTTTGTAGCCTTTTGGTATTCTGCTTCTTTTAAAGCCAGTCTAAGGCGCTGGAAGAAAACAATACATGTACTTTGATTTCCTGTCAACCACTCTTAAGAGCATTCATATTGTTAAAGGAACTCAGTCTATTTTACCTGATTCTTGAGGCACTATGGGTAGCAAGTAACCAGTTCTAAATTTAAATGGCATTTTAAATGTTAGTTTTCATTTGGCATATAATATTATTAAAAATGTTTTTGTTATAATGCAAGTTTGGTTTTCTTGGAGGAGTCTTGTTTTGTGTTGTTATAGTTAAAAGACGTGATTTATGACATGTCTAGTCAACTTGCCTTCTAATTTACTATATAATGTAGTCAGAATTTATACTTTCAAATATGTCTGATTTTTATTTGGATGCTTAAATATCAAAAAATAAATGTAGTACATACAGTTAAAAACCCCAACTCGAAATCTGAATTTTTGGTATCAGGGTGTAAAGTTTCTAATTCATGTTTTACTTACCATGTCCATGTCTGGTTACAGCTGGAATTGTTTACATTTTCCAACTCAGATTAGGCTGACATGTTTAAATGCAGTGGTGCTAAACCTTGTGAAGTGAGGAAGCAGGGTGATGATTGTAATTCTCAGAGATGTTTTTGATGTTGTCTACACCTATCCAGACTGCTTTTCCAAGACGGGAGTACAAACCAGACAGTGGGGAGCCATCACCTTCTTGCTAAAGGAGATGGACTCAATTGAATGAAAGGTAACTGTTAACTGACCTTTCTGCTTGATTTAAACAGCCCTTCTAGGGATATATCTGTGTCATTGCACTTACACTGCATAGTAAACCTTAATGCGATCATCTTTTGCGAGGCATCTGTATTAACTTACTTTGCATCCTGAAGGCTTCAACACAAAGCCTAGCACATAGTGGGCAGGAAATAATATTTTATGGAAGAAGATGCACCTTTATCAAGCATTCACTAGTCAATATTGGTCAGTAGCAGAGATTGAGAAAATTAGGAAGCGTAGGAAGTGACAAGTAAAACTACCTATGTTAGTTTCACTAGCAGTAAGGAGAAAAATGAGAAAAAATGTTTTGTAGGAAGAATGTTACAGTGGTTTCTTAATATAGAATAATACAAATAAAAATTATGTTTTTAAAATAAAAATTTAAAGGATATTCTGCTCTATTTAGGAGGAGATTAATAAAAATGTATCAGGATTATTTCATCAAATAATTGCTTACATATTAATATTTATTTTGAGTTGCATTTAGCATAAATAAAATTCAATTTAAGGTACTTGATAAACTGGCTTATATGGTTGTATATAAATATATTTTAGGGTAATATAATAATCATTTACTTGATACTGAGACCTGTTATTTTTAATCCTGTTAACATGGTATGTATTTTAGTTGGGCTAAATCAGTCTCAAGTAATGTTTCCTGTTTGAGAAGTAAATCCTAAATAACTGCAAAAGTGAGGTGTTCCAGTTTTGATATCGTATAGAAGTCCTTTGTGAAAAACATGTTTTGTGAGTGCTTTGAGTTTTCAAAAGAAAATTTTATTCATTATCAGGTGTATATAGTAAACAATTTTGTTGCATTCTATCTACAAAGCCAAACATAAAAAGAAATCTTTGATTTATTTCTAGGCTTCTTTAACAGATGTGATCATTTAAAAATAATTGGACCCGATTATGGGAATGTCAAACAGACAGCCACTGTACTAAGTCTAAGCTGGCATTTGTAATTCACTGTGTAGCAACATAGCTCAATCTTTGCAGGTCAGTTTGTTTTCCAGAGTCAGCACCCAACTGGGTTGCTACCTTCCTTCCCAGGCGTGGCAGTGCCATGACAGTGATGCACGTGGGCACTGTTGCCTGAAGATGTACAAAATCAAGATGAATTCATCCTTTTTTTTTTTCCTAGCTGTTTCGTCTCTCAACCAGATTGCTTTTTGACCTGGCCTGATATCCTTTAGTGTTCTGCCCTGTGCCTGGTCACATGGCCTGCTGTAATTCTGTTCATGAAAGAACACACTTGAAAGAAAAGGCCCAAGGATCTGAAGAAAGGATGACTTCTGCTGTCATCAGACTGCTTTCCTTTTCAGTAGGCCTTGAGCGACTGGACTGAGCATCGTGTCCACTTGATTATGGTTTTATGACTTCACAAATAAACTGGCTTTTCAGTGACCCGAGGGGAACCCAGTACTTGTCATGTTCAGGGCCTGGCTGATTGTATGTTTGGGATGTAGGTAAGTCATCGCTGTGTGTCTGTCATTCAGGCCAAAATAGTGTTTGAAGAAGAGTCATGGCTCTAAAACAACTTGAAAGCTAAAAATATACAGATACAAAAATATCTTAGATCTTAAATGTAAGTTTTTTTAAAACTTAAAAAAGGTTGAGATTTAAAATGTAGTAAAGTTTAGAGGTCTATTTTATTTGAAAGGGATGATTCAGCATTACTGGTAGCGTTATAAAGAGAGAACAGATCTGTGTGACTTTAGAAAAGTTTTGCAGTTTGGTTGTAGTAGACGGTGAACTAAGTTTGTCACTCGTCTTTTGCTCGCTTTCTCAACTTTGACGCCAGGGATAGTCACAGTGGCTGAAGAAGCACTTTCTGGGCCTTGAGCAACATTTTCTTTAAGAGCCAACTTTATGCTTTTTCAAGATTATAATTAAATCATTCGAAGAATAAATATTATAAGTTTTAGAGATTGTCACATTGGGGCTGGGCTCAGGGGCTCAACCTATAATCCCAGCACTTTGGGAGGCCAAGGCAAGTGGATTGCCTAATCAAAAAATTAACTGAACATGGTAGCTTGTGTCTGTAGTTCTGGATACTTGGAAGGCTGAGGTGGAAGGATCTGCAGGAGCCCAGCAGGTCGACTCTGGGTTGGCCGTGAGGGTGCCACTGCACCCCAACCTGGGTGACAGAGCAAGACTCCAACTCAAAAAAAAAAAAAAAAAAAGATTGTCACATTGGGGACCTGATGAAAGCCATTTAAATGACCTCCATTTGTCTTTAAACCATCTTTTTTCACATATGCTTAGAAAGATTGTTAGCTTCTTTTATGTCGGTAAATTCTAAAACGTGAAATTATTTGAGAAAAAAACCCGGATTTCATTTTTAATCTATGAATACATATGGAAGAAAGTTAGTTGCTGCACCTAATTAACTTCTCTCTTACTGTTTTAATTTTTAATTTTTATTTTTTGAGTTGGAGTCTCACTCTGTTGCCCAGGCTGGAGTGCAGTGGCATGCTCACGGCCACCACAGCCTCGACCTGCTGGGCTCAGGTGATCCTTCCATCTCAGCCTTCCAAGTAGCTGGAACTATAGGAATACACCCATACCTGGCTAATAGTTTGATTTATTTTAGAGACAAAGTCTCACCAAGTTGCCCAGGCTGGTCTTGAACGTGTGGGCTCAGGCAATCTTCTTGCCGCTGCCTCCCAGAGTGCTGGGATTACAGGTATGAGCCACTGCGCCTGGCTTATTGTTTTTAAAGAAGATTTACATTATTACCAAATTTATTATCATATGAGTTTAAAAAATCTTAGCTATATCAACATATGCTTTTGGAAACTGTTTATAAGCAGCCTCAACAAATAAACAGTCACTTTTTTTTTTTTTGAATCTGAGTCTTAGTCTGTTGCCCAGGTTGGAGTACAGTGGCATGCTCTTGGCCACCGCAGCCTCGACCTGCTGAACTCAGACGATCCTTCGGCCTCAGCCTTCTAAGTAACCAGAACTATAGTTGCGCACTACCATGCCCGACTAATTTTTTGATTTATTGTAGAGATGAGGGCTTGCCAAGGTTGCCTGGGCTGGTCTCGAACCCACAGGCTCAGGCAGTCCACTCACCTCGGCCTCCCAAAATGCTGGGATTACAGGCTGAGCCACTGAGTCCGACCAACAATCACTTTCAGTCATATCTCTCTCTCTCTCTTCTTTTGAACCAATTGCTCTCACTTATACTGTTCTTTCTTTTTATTTGAACTCAAGTGCTCATCTCTGCAGAGTTGTTTCTCGGGTGCCACCGTTTAGCAAGATTTTATAATCTTCGTCATGTTCACCATATTTACATGATCGTGTCTAGCAGCAATGACTTGAAGATTTTCTTTAGAATTTCTTGCTTGCAAGTATTCAGCCCTCTCATTCTCTTAAATACAGTTGTTCTGGTGGATCTTGCTTTTCAAATTTGAAAATATGGTAATGGCTTGTGTGCTGAGCTCTATGGTAAAGGATTTTACCACAAATACGGTTCAACCTTTACTTGGTTCTACCTGTAATTACGGCTTTGAAGGAGAATGCTCTGAAGTGAGCATAGCTTACTGTTAAATAATTCATTCTGCTGAAGGGGAAGGCTTGTGAAATCAAGTGGCCAGAGATGCAGTGGGAAAGGGCAGTGGCCACATTTTCTCTTGGGGCTGAGGAACCACTGAAAAGAAATGAAACAGTGACTGTGTGGTGCCTTACCTCTTATCTCATTTAATTTTCAAAATAATTCAGAAGCTTATCGCCCACTTTTACAGATAAGAAGATAATAAAAATAATACAGCATTGAACTGTATGTGAAGAAATCTCCATTTAGGACAAGGTGTTTTGTAGGATTGATCCTCGCAACAATCTTTACAAAAAGTAGATACTGCTTGAATTATACAGAGGGGAAAACTGGATCTTAGAGGGGCTAAGGGCTCTTCTGAAGGCCATAAAACCAAGTGGTGAAACCTGGCTTAGGAAGAAGCCTTCTGTCTTCTTTCGGCACCATGCTACCTTAGAGTGTAAAAAATCTCGGCCAAGGCCACAAGTGTAATTTAGAAGGTCGTGGTAATGGGCACAGCAGGTGGATTGGAGCCGTGCAGAGGGACCAGCAGTGGCAATAGAGATGGTGAGGAGGGGACATATGTAAGAGCTATTTGGGAGGTAGGGTGGAACATGCTTTTAGAGTATGTATGGAAAAGTGAGGAAGAGAGTTGAAAATCTTCTCAGGATGGATCGAAGTGGGGTGCCACTTACAAAGGACAATACTATAGGGAGAGCAGTGCTCTAGTTATATGAATTCTTTTAATTCATGCTTTCTTTGCTGGGGGGGCATAAATTACATGTTAAAATCTGTCCAATTTAATAAATTAATTTGTGCAATTGGTTATTTTATTCAAACCTAATTTTTAGAATGTGCAATCTAGACGATTTAACAGTGTTTTCATCAGTTAGTTTGATTGCTTTCTGAATCAGGAGAAATGCAAACTAATAAACAATGGGTGAAGAAGCTGGCTGGGCATAGTGGGCCTGAGAGGTCAACCTAAGTGGAAAGCTGGCCTTTTCTGACTGCTTATGTTTATGGGGTCTGGAGCAGCAACACTCACTGCTCCATGGCTGATCCTTCAAGTTGTGTCCGCATTTTTAATTTAAATGGTGATTTTTTTCCTATTTTGATCACAAGAGTTTGATTGCTCTTTAAGAGTTACAACTGCATAATCAGGACAGTTTTATAACAACATTCCAAGTTAGATACAAGCATATATAAATTAATACAGAAAAAAAGACAAAAAAGAGAAAAAAATCATTTTTCCTTCCTCTCTTACCTGTTCTGTGTCTGTTGTTAACACTTGTTGAGTATTCTTTTGCACTTGTCTTAAATACATTTAAATATATGAATTCATAGGCAGGTTTTTTTTTTTCTGTTCTTCTTTGTTTTCATAAAAACAGTCTTGCCATTCATATTACTTTGCAACCTGGTCTTTTAAATTTAATAGTATGCCTTTTTCTAAAACACAGGGCTACGTTTTTAAGACACTGATTTTTCTTTTTTCGAGTCACCCAGGCTAAAGTGCAGTGGCACCATCACGGCTCACCACAGCCTCTACCTCCTGGGCTCGGGTGATCCTTCCAGCTCAGCCTCCTAGGTAGCTGGGACTACAGGTGTGTGCCACCATGCCCGGCTAATTTTTTAATTTTTTTTTTAGAGACAAAGTCTCACTATGTTGCCTAGGCTGGCCTTGAACTTCTGGACTTAAATGATCCTCCCCGCCTTGGCCTCCCAAAGTGCTGGGATTACAGGTGTGAGCCACGGCACCTGGCTGACACTGATATTTTAAATGTGAAGAAAATGGCACTGATCAGGGAAGAAAACCAGAGAAGCTTAGAGAGCTTCTGGGGGTGCTGGAAGGTGGCCCAGGGGGTGCTGGAAGGTGGCCCAGGGGGTGCTGGAAGGTGGCCCAGGTGCTACCTCGAGAATAGCTGGGGTGGTAAGTGAGGTAGGTGTATGTAAAAGAAACAGATAGAATTTGTTTGGCTGCCTCACAGCAGCCTCATGTGATGATCCTGGGGGCAAGAGGGACAGTTTTATGGGTGAATGAGCAGTGAGTTTGATTCCTTGTCTTGTTGGCTGGTTTCCATGGCCGGCAAGAGCCGGTCCTGCAGCGTGATCACATCCTGTCCATTCTGGGCCTTGGTGGGAAGCCAGGATGATTCAGGCAATCGGGCTTTCTTACGTCATCTCTTTGCCCTCTGACAGTTGCATTTTGAAATAGTTAGGATCTTACACAGCATCTCGGATTCAGCATGTCACGCAGGAGGGTGCAGAAACAGGTACAAAACAGAAAAGGGTTCAGCAAAAGTGTTCTTGATTATTACAGTGGAAGGAAATATAAAAGGGCGGTTGACGCCTTTTCCTCCTGGGATTTAATTACTTAAATTAAGATTAAGTGATTGGAATAGATAATGTCATTTTTTAAAATCAGCTCCGAAATCTGAGACGACTGTGATGTAGAGCTGCCTATTCTGCTTATTTATCTGCCTGTCCTTTACCTTTCAAATTTTTTTTCTTTTTTGAGTCGGAGTCTCACTCTGTCGCCCAGACCGGAGTGCAGTGGCCGCTCCTGGCCACCGCAGCCTCGACCTGCTGGGCTCCGGCGATCCTTCCTCCTCAGCCTTCCGAGTACCCGGAATTACAGGCATGCGCTACCACACCCGGCTGATTTTTTGATTTATTGTAGAGATGAGGTCTCGCTGCCCAGGCGGGTCTCGAACCCGCGGGCTCAGGCAACCCACTTACCTCAGCCTCCCAAAGGCGCGGGATTACAGGCTGAGCCACCGAGCCCGGTTTACCTTTCAAATTTATTCCATTTTTTCCCAAAGTATATAATAATCTCACTTAATTGTAATAATTTTCACTTAGCCTTCAGGGGTCTGCCTCAGCTGTTTTCTGTAGTTTTCATCATATCCATTTCCACTCCGGTCACTCAGTTCTAGCCAGGATAATCCACTTGGTTTAACATCTGTGCTCAGACCCTCCACATTAAAAACAAACAAACAAAAAACAACCTTCTAACAGTTCTTTTCTCCTTTGAACACCTGACCCAAAGTCATTTCTCTTCTTAGATTCACTTTACTTTTCTAATCTCACCTATTACGTTTACAGAACTGATTCATTGAGCTTGTTTTCTTTTTTTTTTTTTTTGAGTTGGAGTCTCACTCTGTCGCCCAGACTGGAGTGCAGTGGCCGCTCCCGGCCACCGCAGCCTC
The DNA here is from genome assembly GCF_000164805.1 of Carlito syrichta. Lineage (NCBI taxonomy): Eukaryota > Metazoa > Chordata > Mammalia > Primates > Tarsiidae > Carlito > Carlito syrichta. The sequence continues at coordinate 929,550 of NW_007260135.1, read as the reverse complement.
GACATG
>NW_007260135.1:911349-929379 GCF_000164805.1 Carlito syrichta | reverse complement strand
TCACCTCAGCCTCCCAAAGGTGCGGGATTACAGGCTGAGCCACCGAGCCCGGCTGAGCCACCGAGCCCGGCTGAGCTTGTTTTCATTGACATGTTTGTACTTGGCTTCAGCGAGCAGGATAAGGCCCTGTCACTGGAAGCCAGATTTCGGATCAAAATAAAGAACTTTCTGGCCAGGCATGGTGACTTACACTTGTAATTCCAACACTTTGAGAGGCCGAGGTGGGAGGATCGTGTGAGCTCAGCAGTTGGAGACCAACCTAGGCAACATAGGGAGTACCCCTGCTGCTCCCCCCAAAATTAGCTGGGCATAGTGGTGCACGCTTGTAGTTCCAGCTGCTTGGGAGGCTGAGGTGAGAGGATGACTTGAGCCAGGAATTTGAGGCTGTAGTGAGCCATGATTGTGCCACTGTACTCCAGCTTGGGTGACAGAATGAGACCCTGAAACAAACCAAAAGCCTTCTGGCAATTGTCGTCTGGTAATGGAAAGAAATACTTTCCTTAGGAAGCAGTGAGTTTCCTCATCAAAAAAGTTTAAGCCAGCCACTTGCTGAGATACTCTATGGGAGTTCATGCCTAGAAAAAGTGTGTGTAGAATGATCTATATGGTTCATGGTCCGTAGTCCCTTCCTCTTCTGATTTTTTTTTTTTTTTTTGTGAGTTGGAGTCTCACTCTGTCACCCAGACTGGAGTGCAGTGACCTCTCCCAGCCACCGCAGCCTCAACCTGCTGGGCTCCAGCGATCCTTCCACCTCAGCCTTCCAAGTAGCTGGAACTACAGGCGTGTGCTACCACACCCAGCTAATTTTTTAATTATTGTAGAGGTGAGGTCTCGGCAAGTTGCCCAGGAGGGTCACGAACCTCTTCTGATTTTTAAAATTTTATAATTCTAGATTTTTTTTTGAGTTGGAGTCTCACTCTGTTGCCCAGGCTGGAGTGCAGTGGCATGCTCACAGCCACCGTAGCCTCAATCTGCCAGGCTTGGGTGATCCTTCCACTTCAACCTTCCAAGTAGCTGGAATTACAACTGGCTAATTTTTTGATTTATTGTAGAGATGAGGTCTCACCAAGTTGCCTGGGCTGGTCTTAAACCCATGAACTCAGGCAATCCTCTTACCTCGACCTCCCAAAGTGCTGGGATTGTAGGCACGAGCCACTGCGCCTGACCGATTTTATCATTCTAAGTGTTCCAAGAAAGTTCATAAGTTTATTTTATTTTATTTTATTTTATTTTTGAGTAGGAATCTCACTCGTTTCCCAGGCTGGAGTGCAGTGGCATGCTCACGGCCACCGTAGCCTTGACCTGTTGGGCTCAGGTGATTCCTCTGCTTCAGCCTTCCAAGTAGCTGGAACTACAGGCACATGCCACCACGTCTGCTAATTTTTAATTTCTTGTAGAGATGAGGTCTCACCAAGTTGCCCAGGCTGGTCTCCAACCCGTGGGCTCAGGCAATCCTCTCACCTCGGCCTCCCAAGGTACTGGGATTATAGGCGTGAGCCACTGCACCTGGCCTAGGATTTTTCTTTTCACACACATTTTTTGTGCATACCCATGTCCACACGTGGGCATACATACACCCACACACGTGGTTATATTTTTTTGTCATTTACACTTAGTCCATATATAATCTGCCTTGTCAACTATAGTCACCCCTCCATATCTGTGTTTCCACATCTGTGGATACAGTATAACAGCATTTACATTATATTGGTATTCAACGTAATCTAGAGGTGATTTAATGTATATAGGAGGATATGTATAGGTTATATACAAATACTGCGCCATTTGCATCAGGGACTTGAGCATCTGCGGATTTTCGTATCCTTGGAGGATCCTGGAACCACCCCTTCCCTCAGATACTGAGGAATGACTGTATTTATATTATATACCACTCTGAGGTTTTCTTTTTGCTGTAGATTGCCCATTACCTCTTCTTCTGTTCATTCAAAAATTTGTCTTGAGTAGCTACTGTATTGGGCACTGTGCTGCTTGCTAAAGATACAGTGTTGAACAGACAGACTCGATGGAGCTGCTTGGATGAAGCTTATGTTTCAGGAAGAGAGACAGTGAACACACACGCACATATCATCTGCAAGAAGGGCCGTGTGTGAGGAGACAGAGTCTGGCTAGGGAAAGCGTGATCTGGCAGAGTCTTCCCCAGGAGGTGCCGTTAGAGCTCAGGCCTGATCCATAAGGACAAAGAGCCAGTTATGCAGAGATTGGGGAAAGTGACTTTTAGGAAGAAGGTGCAGGTGCAAAGATCTTGAAACCCTGTTGTATATGTTGGGAGAAATGATGGGTGACCATGTTGTGTAAAAAGAGCCATTCCAGCCTGTCGCGTTAGCTCAAGCTTGTAATCCCAGCGCTTTGGGAGGCCAGGGCGAGAGGGTTGCCTGAGCTCACGGGTTCGAGACCAGCCTGGGCAACTTGGTGAGACCTCGTCTCTACAATAAATCAAAAATAAGTCAGGGGAGGTAATGTGTGTCTGTAGTTCCAGCTACTTGGAAGTCTGAGGCAGAGGGATCCCCTGAGCCCAGCAGGTCGAGGCTGCTGTGGCCATGACTGTGCCACTGCACTCCAACCTGGCGACAGAGTAAGACTCCAACTAAACAAAACAAAACAAAACAAAACATTTCTGTTTGAAAAATGGCCACTTTCTAAAGTAGTGCATTGTCTTTGGGTTTTTCTAAGGGGTTCTTAGGTCTCGACATTGGAAGTGCTTGAGTAGAGCCTGGATATCTCCCTGAGGTTTTTGCTTGGAAGAGGTGGGTGAGAACCAGTGACTTTCAATACTGACTGTACATTAGGATCACCTGGGTGATTTATAACAATACTGCTGCCTGGACCTCACTTCCAGACATTTAAATCACATTGGAAGTGGAGCCTGAGTCCGGCTTCAGTAAATTAATCTCCCACACCTTATAGATGCAGCCAGGACAAAGACCCTTCTTCACAGGATTTAGTGCCTTCATAGGAATTGAGGTGTTTAATAAGAAAAGCTGGGAAGTTAATGTGCTAATATATAAAATTTGTCTTCTTTATTTTCTGGAAATGAAGACCTTTGAAAACCAACAAACATATAAAAATTGCGTTAGGTGTATGTTAAATTAGAATGCATTTAATTTTCTGTTCTTGAGGATTGTTTAAGGTTTCCTTTAGAAGTTATTTGCCTACTTTGTTGTGTCTGTTTGTTTTATTCTGTTTGTGATTGTTTATAGCAACTTCACAAGTTGGTAAATAGAGTATTAGAAAAAGAATTGCTTTTAGGGATTGATCCTTAACTTTTGAATGATTTTCAGTTGTTCTTTTGGTTATACATGTTTATTGTTTTCAAACATTTTAAGGAGAAAAAACTTTAAGATGTAATACACGTGTACACATATATTTGTTTATTTTTGAGTTGGAGTTACACTGTTGCCCAGGCTGGAGTGCAGTGGCACATTCACAGCTACCACAGCCTTGACCTCCTGGGCTCAGGTGATCCTTCTGCCTCAGCCTTCTAAGTAACTGGAACTACTGGCGTGCGCCACCACGCCCGGCTGATTTTTTTTGTTTATTGTAGAGACGATGTCTTGCCAAGTTGCCCAGGCTAGTCTTGAACCCCTGGGCTCAGGCAATCCTTTTGCCTCGGCCTCCTAAAATACTGGGAGTACAGACATGAGCCACCGGACCTGGCTAAAATACAATATTTAACTTCTGTGTTTCTATCTTTAAATAAAGAATTGAAAACAAGAAGCCTGTTTACATTTATGGGAACAATAATAATATGCATGCAATAGCAGTAGCAATTTCCTTAAGAATGTTTTGTTGCAGTTTGGCGTGGGTCTGTAATAGGAGGTTCTGAATGACAGGCCTTTGTTTTTCTCTTGCATACTGCAGACTAATGTGGAATCAAATGCCACTGCTGGAGAGCCCTTAGCCATCAATTTTTGAAATTGAAAGAGGTTTATATTGTAACATGGATGGGCCTTGTTGATAAGCCTCACTGGTTGCTATTTGCTAGATGGTTTTAGGAGATTTTTGGAAGTTGACCTCATGTCACTAGACAGAAACAGGATGAGTTTAATTTCTACATGACTTCTTTTGTTGACTGGAGGTACTGTTATCTTGCAGATTATCTCTTTGGCATGCATAATCATTTTTTCCTCCTTTAGATCACAAACTGGCTTTCTGCTAAGGCTAGTGTCCTCAGAGCCTTTAAGCTTAAAATCTCAAGGAAATACAATGAGAAAAATCAACCTAGAGAGGGAGAGAGGGAGAGAGGGAGAGAGGGAGAGAGGGAGAGAGAGAGAGAGAGAGAGAGAGAGAGAGAGAGAGAGAGAGAGAGAGAGAGGGAGAGAGAGAGAATATAGTGTTCTCCAAAACCAATTATAGGTAGCTTTTGAACTGTTGATTGTTTTGTAAAACCTTCGATTATTTTGTAAAAAAATTGATAACAGGTACTTAATGTTGGTAATTGAAAACTAACTGATTTAATGATCTTTGGTATCCATTTTCCAAGTTTCTGAATCACATTGGCATCATTAATTTAAATGCATTTTAAAATTTTTTCTCTTGGACTTGTTCAGTGATGACTAAAATCTCACTAGTCTAGAGTTTTTCCATTGCTTTTTCCTGAAAACACTGACCAATGATCTAGTTCTGTGATCTGAATAACAGGAAGATCTCTTTTGTCCATATTTTAAAATAATTTTTTTTTTTTTTTTGAGTTGGAGTCTCACTCTGTCGCCCAGACTGGAGTGCAGTGGCCGCTCCTGGCCACCGCAGCCTCGACCTGCTGGGCTCCGGCGATCCTTCTGCCTCAGCCTTCCGAGTAGCCGGAACTACAGGTGCGCGCTACCACGCCCGGTTGATTTTTTTTTTGATTTATTGTAGAGATGAGGTCTCGCCAAGTTGCCCAGGTAGGTCTCAAACCCGCGGACTCAGGCAATCCACTCACCTCAGCCTCCCAAGGCGCGGGATTACAGGCTGAACCACTGAGCCTGGCTTCATTTGTTTTAAAAATAACCATTTGTTTGTCTAAATTAAACCAAATTACTCAAAAGGTATTGTGCTGACTTGCCTGTTCCTTGTCCCTGAATCTTTACCTGATCGTCTTCTACTCTCTGTCCTTTATTCTGGATAATATGAGCCATGCAGCAGACCCTCATTGAAGGTGACATAAAAAGACAGATAAGACTGTGTTCTGGCTCTGTACTGCAGTTAATATTCTAGTTCTGGCTGGGTTTGGTGGCTCAGCCTATAATCACAGAACTTTGGGAGGCCGAGGTGAGTGGATTGCCTGAGTCCGCGGGCTCAAGACCCACCTGGGCAACTTGGTGAGACCTCGTCTCTACAATAAATAAAAAATAATTAGCCTGGCGTGGTAGTGCACACTTGTAGTTCCAGCTACTTGGAAGGCTGAGGTGGAAGGATTGCCGGAACCCAGCAGGTTGAAGCTGCGGTGGCTGGGAACATGCCACTGCACTCCAGTCTGGGCGACAGAGTGAGACGCCAACTCAAAAAAAAAAAAAAAGAGGAAAACAAAATTCTAGTTCCTGAGGAACTGGGATAAATGCTGGTCATTCATTTATACATGTATTAAGTATTTAGAGCCCATCATCTATATGCCAAGCATTATGCAGGGTACACAAAAATGAGGAAGAGATGGACTGTATTATTAAATTATTTGTTGTTGGAGGCAACAGATGTCAACAAATGTGATTATGATCTTTTACTGGAAAGACCACAGATTTTGGAGTAAGAAAAAACTGGGCTTGAATCCTTTTACTTGCTAATGGGAGCTTAGGCTAATTCTTAAAACTTTGTGGAGCCTCAGTTTCCTCCTCAGTAAAATGGAGGAAGCGAATATCTACAGGTGGTAGAGAAAGAGCCATGGAAGGCATTTAGTACAGTGCCTGACACGTGTAAGCACCTGATAAACAGTTGATGTGATGGTGATAATAGTAAAAAATAATAATATGCTGGCTGTGTTTGATAGGACACCAAAATGGAGGGTAGAAAACTCAGCTGATAGAAATCAGAGAAAACATCCTTGTCAGGCAACGTTTGAGAAGGCTTTGAAGAATGAGGAGAGGCTTTCCTGGGAGAGAGGAGGGACAGTCATTCAGGAAGAGGAAGCAGCCTGTAGGGATGGAAGCCTGGCGAGTGCTGCTTGTCAGGATCTGTGTTGTTGCGGTAGGTGGTGGATGAAATGGGAAGAAAGTCGAGAGGGGAGCCTGGAGACATGATTTGGGGCCAGATGGTGAAGGCCTTGTGATGAGGCTTGTCAGGCCCTGCCAGCTGGGGCCTCAACAGAGCTGACTCTAGCAAAGTCGGCCACAGGAAGGCTTTGCCAGTGAGAGCCAGGCCTGGTGACATCGTGAGAAGTACCTCTGTTGAACAAGGGGTCTGGAAGTATCTGCTGCTCCCATGGCCTCCTCGGTGTGTTTTAGGGTCTGTTTGAGCCTCTTGCATGCTGTGGTTTAGAGAGTGGCAGCTTCCTAGCCTACTTCTGTTGTGACCAGGTTACCTAACTGGGCCCTTCGGTGGGTGCCCACTGTCCTTTTGCATGGTTGGGCTGACGTACTTCTGCTGACCCTGATCCTTCCCAGATTCCTCTGGGTCTCGATCCCCTTGATTTTGAGAGCTGCCAGTGCAATGTAATCTTGCCTGAACTTCTTTTTTTTATTTTTGAGTTGGAGTCCCACTGTCGCCCAGACTGGAGTGCAGTGGCCGCTCCCGGCCACCGCAGCCTCGACCTGCCGGGCTCCGGCGATCCTTCCACCTCAGCCTTCCGAGTAGCTGGAATTACAGGTGCGCGCTACCACGCCCAGCTAATTTTTTGATTTATTGTAGAGACGAGGTCTCGCCAAGTTGCCCAGGCGGGTCTCGAACCCGCGGGCTCAGGCAATCCACTCACCTCAGCCTCCCAAGGCGCGGGATTACAGGCTGAGCCACCGAGCCTGGCTTAACTGAATTTCTGACTTGTCGATCAGACCCTTGGATGTTGAGCTGTCCATACTAGACTTGAATATTCCCTTGCCCTTGGATTGACTAATTAGGATTCATTGCTCTTTTCCTGCTCTCTCTAATCTCTTCTCTCACTTGCTGCTGATTCAAGTTCAACCTCCATTTTGTTTCTTCTCTAGGCGAGCTTTCCTAGTGCCTCTGGAGCAGGGTCGTGCCACCTAGGGGATGCTAAGGAGCTTAAACTTTATTCTGTATACCATGAAAGTTCTGAAAGTTTCAAAACCGAGCGTGATATAATTAGCTTTATGTCTTAAAACTGTGCTTTTTTTGAGGCCAGGCTCGGTGGCTCAGCCTGTAGTCCCAGCGCTTTGGGAGGTGGAGGCGAGAGGATTGCCTGGGCTCGTGAGTTCAAGACCAGCCCGGGCAACTTGGCGAGACCTCGTCTCTACAATAAATCAAAAATTAGCTGGGTGTGGTAGCGCACGCCTGTAGTTCCGTCTTTTTGGAATGGTGAGGTGAAAAGATTGCTGGAGCCCAGCAGGTCAACCCTGGGGTGGCCATGAGTGTGCCACTGCATTCCAGCCTGGGCGATGGAGTAAGACTCCAACTCAAAAAAAAAACAAAGAAGAAGAAAAAAACCCTGTGATTTTTTGACTTTTGATTCTGGCAGTATGGTGATCTAGGACTTCTGACTAACCTTCCTACTGGCAACAATTAAAAATGCTGAATGAAGCCGGGCTCGGTGGCCTAGCCTGTAATCCTGCGCCTTTGGGAGGCTGAGGTGAGTGGATTGCCTGAGCCCGCTGGTCAAGACCCACCTGGGCAGCGAGACCTCATCTCCACAATAAATAAATTAAAAAAAAAATCAGCTGGGCATGGTAGCGCATGCCTGTAATTCCGGCTACTTGGAAGTCTGAGGTCGAAGGATCGCTGGAGCCCAGCAGGTCAAGGCTGCGGTGGCCGGGAGTGGACTTTTCTGTTCCCCTGGCTTGTTGGTCTATTCTTGTGAATATGCTACACTGACTTACATTTACTGTTTTGTGCTAAGTTTTTGGTGAATAGACTAATTCTTCGTGCTCTTTAGGGGTCACTGGCTTTAGAAGTCTTCCTTGCTAGCTGGGCATGGTGGCTCACACCTGTAATCTCAGCACTTTGGGAGGCAGAGGCAAGAGGATTGCCTGAGCCCAGAGGTTTGAGACCAGCCTGGGCAATTGGGTGAGACCCTGTCTCTACAGTACATCAAAAAACTAGCTGAGTGTGGTGGTACATGCCTGTGGCTCCAGCTACTTGGAAAGCTGAGGTGGAAGGCAGGTTGAGCCTGCAGTAGCCTTGAGCGTGCCACTGCACTCCAGCCTGGGTGACAAAGTGAGACTCCAACTCAAAAAAAAAACGAGACATCTTTCTGACTGACAGGCTCTTGCTGTGGAAAGCTTCTAGCATTTACAAGGAAGTGACAAGTATGAATGAGGGCAGATCACAGGTTTATTTCCATCTCCCCAGTATGCATTAAGGAGGAGGATGTTGGGGTCTGATTGTGATTATCTTAGACTTTGTGTATGTTTTTGTAAACAAAGCAGACAAGCTTCAGCAGGGGAACTCAATTGTCCAATTAGATGTTACTAGGCTGTGATCTCATTTTTACCAAGTCACTTTGGAGAAAAATATTATTTAAGGGCTTTTTGTGAAATATTAAAAAGATACAAGCTCCAATCCAGCAGTCCCATATGTGGTTTTGGAGTAAGCAAATGCATATTTCTAACTTAGAGAAGCATCTGAAATATGTTACTGCTTATAGCTCTGTAAGAATTCTTTCCTAGGTTATTTTTCTTCTAATCACAACCATTGGAAAAATACATTTCTACATGAATTTCCTATTGACTGGTCTATTTATGTATAAAAACCTCATAATCACATAAAAATTAAAGCTTCAATGGAAAAGTATCAGAAGAAATGTTACCTAAGCAGGAACTAATTGCTTTTTATCACCTTACATTATTTCATTTTTAGTATTATGAAAAATGTAATTGTTCCTCTTCTTACTTAAAAAAAAGTAATTTGTGCTTAGATAGCTTTAAACCAGTGATTTTTTTCCCCTTATGTTTATAGCTTAATTATATTTCAAGCCAAAATGTTTGAGGGTTTTTTCCCCCTTCATAATATTAACATGGGAAATGTATTGTTACTTTAAGATCCAATGGCACTTTTAAAACTCCCTTTTAAACAGTAAAAAAAAAAAAGACTTTTTCAGTCTCTTTTAAAACCCTGTACTCTTTTCTTTCGAATCTTTTTTTATCTCCGCCCTTCATTAGCTTTGTATTACAATATCAAAGGCTTAATGGCTCATTAAAAAATGAATTCCACCAGCCTAGACAACACAGTGAGATGCCATCTCTACCAAAAAAATACAAAAAAATTTAGCTAAATGTGGTGGTGCATACCTGTAGTCCCAGCTTCTTGAGAGACTGAGGTGGGAGGATTGCTTGAGCCCAGGAGTTTGAGGCTGTGGTGAGCTGTGATCATACCACTGCACTTTCGACAAAAAAAAAAAAAAAAAAATTAGCTGGACACAATGGCGTACGTCTGTAGTTCCAGCTACTTGGAAGACTGAGGTGGAAGGATCATCTAAGCCCAACAGGTTGAGGCTGCAGTGGCCATGAGCATGCCACTGCACTCCAGCATGGGCAACAGAGTGAGACTCCAACTCAACTCAACACAACACAACACAACACAACACAACACAACACAAAACTCCCTGAGGACATGTATTAAATGTCGTTGTGGAGGAAATCTTCCTAAGGAAGAAATAAAACATAGACTTAAAAGATGGGATTGACACATTTGGTTACAGAAATTTTAAAAAAGTATGTAGTATTTTTATTCCTAATATACGGTTCCTATGAGTTTATTGAAAACAACTATAATACAATACAAAAGAAGGGCAAGGAAACAGGAAGATTTGCACACCCTCCATAAATATGTGAGGAGGTCCTCAGTCTCAGCCATCAGTGAATGTAAATGAGATCATAGTGAGTTTTCACTTTTTTACTCATTGACTTACAAAATTTTAAATAGTGGTGATATTCAGTGTTCGAAAGTGTGTGGCAGTGGAAGTGTGCTTGACTGTAACTTTGAGAATGTGATTTGGCCATCTGTATTGCAATGTGAAATACATACAACACCTGGGCCCAACAATCTCACACAAACCACAGGTCATTGCATACCAGTCCCCAGATGCCACTCATCAAAGAAAAGTGCTGTTTAGCATTTAGTGTCTAATTTAGACCCCGTTTGAGCATGGATCTTATGTGTGTGAAGCATAAAAGGAATCAAAGTATTCTCATTCGTCTTTAATGAATCTAAGCTTCTATACATCGGAATAAAGAATGCTGCTAGACATTTCAATAAAATCATACTTTATTGTTATTATTTTTTGAGTTGGAGTCTCACTCTGTTGCCCAGACTGAACTGCAGTGGCACGCACCCGGCTACTGCAGCCTTGACCTGCAGCCTCGACCTGCTGGGCTCCAGCGATCCTTCTGCCTCAGCTTTCCAAGTAGCTGGAACTACAGGTGCATGCTACCACACCTGGCTCATTTATCTATCTATCTATCTATCTATCTATCTATCTATCTATCTATCTATCTATCTATCTATCTATTGTAGAGACGAGGTCTCACCAAGTTGCAGAGGCTGATCTCGAACCCCTGAGCTCAGGCAGTCCTCTTGTCTCGGCCTCCCTAAATGCTGGGATTACAGGCTTGAGTCACCGCGCCCAGCAAATCACACTTTAAACCCAGATTTTTTTTTTTTTTGAGTTGGAGTCTCACTCTGTCGCCCAGACTGGAGTGCAGTGGCCGCTCCCGGCCACCGCAGCCTTGACCTGCTGTGCTCCAGCGATCCTTCCGCCTCAGCCTTCCAAGTAGCCAGAATTACAGGCATGCGCTACCACGCCCGGCTAATTTTTTGATTTATTGTAGAGATGAGGTCTCACTGCCCAGGCGGGTCTCGAACCCGCGGGCTCAGGCAATCCACTCACCTCAGCCTCCCAAAGATGCGGGATTACAGGCTGAGCCACCGAGCCCGGCTTTTTTTTTTTTTTTTTTGAGTTGGAGTCTCACTTGGTCGCTCAGACTGGAGTGCAGTGGCTGCTCCCGGCCACCGCAGCCTCGACCTGCTGGGCTTCGGCGATCCTTCCACCTCAGCCTTCCAAGTAGCTGGAACTACAGGTTCACGCTACCACGCCTGGCTAATTTTTGATTTATTGTAGAGATGAGGCCTTGCCAAGTTGCCCAGGCAGGTCTCGAACCCGTGGATCCAGGCAATCCACTCACCTCAGCCTCCCAAGGCACGGCATTATAGGCTGAGTCACCGAGCCCGGTTTAAAGCCAGATGTTTTAAAACCCACTTACCACTTCTCTCTTAGCCCACTTCCTTGACCTTGTTTGAGCTTTTCTTCTTTTTTTTAAGTCAGAATCTCACTGTGTCACCCAGGTTGAAGTGCAGTGGTGCGATCACGGCTCACCACAGCCTCTAGCTCCTGACCTTAACTGATCTTCCTGCCTCAACATCCTGAGTAGCTGAGACAAGAGGGATATACAACTACATCTGGCAGATTTTTAAAAAAATTTTCAAATTAAAAAAATTTTTTATAGAGACAAGGTCTTGCTATGTTACCCAGGCTGGTCTTGAATTCCTGGGCTCAAGCAATCCTTCCGCCTCATAAAGTGATGGGATTACAGACATGTGCCGCTGTGTCTGGGTTGAAAATCACATTTCCATTGCATTCGCTTTCCCCTCTTCTTGATCTTGAAAATGTTTGTGAATCTCTTTGACAAAAGGTGATGCCCTTTTTTTGTTTTGGTGGATTCAGGAAAGCGGGCTACTCTCCTCCTGGCTTCCTGTTGCTCTCAGATGTGTCCTGCCACTTATTGCTGTACTGGCCAGTTAGTTAGCCAGAAGAAGTTACATATCTGCTGAGAGGGTAACAAAAATACTGTGCTCATAAACAACCCTGTTTCACATCTTGTGAGAGTTAGATGGTGACTTAGAATGCTTTAAATTTACTCTCACTTGGTGATGCTGTACAAAAGTAAAAGTTGTGGAAAGTAAAAACAACTCCCTTGCCAAAAGGAAACTTGACATAGGGAAAAGTAACTCGAAATGATGGCTAGGTGTCTCCGTCCTCCCAAATTGAAGATTTAAAAAAAATTTTCTTCATTTTAAATCAATAAAAATTATATAGATATTTATTCATTTCACACATGATAATGATGGTGATTATTATTTTATCTGCTGTCCAGGGTTCTCACTCTGCTGTGGTTTGATCACAGCTTGGCGAAGCCTTGACCTCATTGGGCTCAGGCGATCCTTCTGCTTCAGCCTCTTCAGTAGCTGGGACTACAGGCGCACCACCACACCTAGTTAATTTTCAAATTTTTTTGTGGATATGAGACCTCGCTATGTTGCTGAGGCTGGTCTCAAACTACTGGGCTCAAACAGTCCTCCTGCCTCGACCTCCCAAAGTGCTGGGATCATACTTTGTGATCCCAATGTGAAGTGAGCCAACCTACCTGGCCTCATACTTGTTTATTGAACACTTGCTATGCCCCTAGCATTATTAGGTACTGGAGGTACCAAGTTCCTGCCGTTCAAAGGACTGATATATTAGTGGAGGGAAAGCAACAAAAGCGTGAACAAGTAAATAAATAATCGTGCTCATTATTTATAATAATAATAATAATAAGTGCTAAAAATCCAAGAAAGCAAGGTAGAGGAAGAATGAGATTGAACAGGGTTTTAGTGGCGGAGGCTATTTGAGGAACGAGGGCCAGATGTGGCCTTCCAGAGGAGATGACATTTCAGCTCAGAAGGGGCAAACCAGGAAAAGCTCTCGGTGTCCTGGGATGAAATTAACAGCAGACATGGAGACCTTGAGGTGGGAATGAACTGGATGTTTGTGAAGATGGAGTCTTGGGTGCAGCGATCCCTTGCAGTGTGAGATTGTGCTGTGCACTACGGAACTGTGCGGCTCAGTGTAGGATGGTCAGCATCCCTCGTCATGGGTTTACAAAAACACCAGCCCACATTCTAGACACCCCTTCCTGACCCTTCCCCAAGGGGGAGAGTACCGTCCCCACCTGAGAGCCCCAAAAGCCTCTGGTGCGGCTGCCGTGGGGGTGAGGGGATATGAGAGAGGACGATGCAGAGGTGGACAGCGGTCTCTGGGCCCTAGCCAGAAGTCTGGATTTTATTTTAAGCCACTGGAGTGCTGGGATCTGATCGATGTTTTTAAAAGATCACTCTGGCTATTCCTTGCAGACAGTTGAAGAGTGAGCCAAGTTAGGGGGTTGACTCAGGTGAGAGATGATGGTGGCTTGGACTGAGGGAGGATGTACTTGGGGGAGAATGTAAGGACCTCATTCAGGATGTATGTTGAAGGATTTGCTAATTAAGTAAGTGTGGGAGGCAAAAAAAGGCGGAGGGGGGAGAAATCAGGATGGCTCCTAGATTTCTTAACAAGGAGCTAAGAAGAAGGAGTAAAGAAGTCATATCATAAGGGCACATAAAATGAAGGAATAAAATACTATTTCACAATTAATTTTAGGAGATGAAATATGACATGGTTGCTTGAATTTCAAAATCCTTACGGATCCCAATTTTGATACTTTTTAAAAAAAGAATTTTAAGATGAATCTGCCAAAGCATTTATTCACTTGGAAAGGATTCATGACCTTGTCAGAAAAGCAAGCATCATTCTATAGTTATAATGCTCTATGATGTAATTTACTGGACTTAAGTTGGCTACATTTCCTGAAGCACATTGAATGTGCTTATTTCTTAGTTTCTATTACAGAGCTAAGATGTTAAGTCATTTTTCTTCTTATAAAGTCAAACTGGCCATGTATACTCTTTTAACATTCTGTGAAACCAACCCCATCCAGTTACTAAAATGAATGTTAGTGTTTTTAAAACCAGAGTTAATTCTTTTTAGGAAGCAATGTGTGCACTCTAGATTAGGAATATAGAGACTATATAGAGGCATAAATATATCCTTAAGCTGGAATTAAAGTAAACATTTTGACTGGTAGAAATAACAGCTCTCTCTGTCTCCTCTACGGTGAAGCTTGGTAAGCTTTTGTAGACTCACTTGTACTGTTAGATCATGCTATAGTCCCCGAGGGCCAGGGAGGCAAATTTGCTAGCCTGAGTAAAAAGCTGATGTGATCTTTGCATTAACAGAAATGCTGTCCAGAATATGACGATAATATTGGATCATTGCTTCTGGAATACTGTGTTTTAGGTGCTCATGACTGGCAGACACAAGGATATAGAACTTCACTTAATATGAAAAAAATTCCTTCCGTAAAGATTTGGAGCATCACACCTGTCATCTTAGCATTTTGGGAGGTTGAGACAGGAGGATTGGTTGAGTCTAGGAATTCCAGAGCAGCCTAGGCAACATAGTGAGACCTTATCTCTACAAAAAAAAAAAAAAAAAAAAAATCAGCGAGGCATGGTGGTGTGCACCTGCAGTCTCAGCCACTTTGAAGACTGAGGCAGGAGGATACCTGAGCCCAGGAGTTTGAAGCTGAGATGAGCTATGATTGTGCCACTGCTCCAGCCTGTTGACAGTGAGACTCTGACTGAATTTTAAAAAATACAAAGAAGACTGAGAGTGAAAGTTTGCAGGTCATTTGAGGAGAGAGAGAGAGACTTTCCTGTTGGCTAATCATGATGTTTAAGCAGAAACCAAAAAGCTACTTGGTAGGATGTCGAGGAAGTGAGTCAGGCCCTGATGGATTTTGGAGCAGATTATGTCTAAATTGTTTTCTGCACTGTGACTCTGTCATTAAGTGTGCATTTCTCCTGAATAGCTCAGACTTACAATAAAGCTCTGATAACACCAGTTGCACCGGTCCTCTGGTTTGTTTGACAGTGACTGTTAAACTCTGTAGGTGAAATACCACGGTGATGGGAGCAGTGACAGTGAGCCTGGCCACCTTTCATCTGGAGCAGAGATTGCAAATGGTATCCCACGGCCACAGGCAAGCCCACTGATGGAGAAACATTTGATTTAGGGAGCTTCTCTTGTCAACAGGGAGAGTCATATGAAGAGCTGGATGTTAGGCTTCTCTCAAAATATTGGAAGATTTCCCAGAGTTGTGGGCCTGCGTTTCTGCATGGCAGCAGAAGGCTGGAGCTGAGTGGGTCCCTTTCTTTTGAAAAGAGCGTGGTCTCTAATTTCCCAAAGTCTCCACCATTCCCTCTCATCCACATCCCTCATGTAATGTCATCTGCCACTTAACTGTCAACATATGGGTTTTGACTTCGACCAAGAAGCTGACATTCTCTTGCCCTCTTAGGGCAAAAAAAAAAAAAAAAAAAAAATAAAGGCATGAGGGACATGGAGAACAAGAAAGGAGAGGGTAGAGGAGGATCGTGGTACATTACAGAAAGCCTTGGACTTTCATTCTCAGTTCTGCCTCTTATATCACGAAGTCTGTTTCTTCATTTACCTAATAGCGATAGTAAACAGGACTAATGCTTATTTTTATTTTAATTATTTTTATTTTTATTTATTTTTTGAGTAGGAGTCTCACCCTGCCACCCAGGCTAGAGCACAGTGGCATGCTCACGACCACCACAGCCTCGACCAGCTGGGCTCAGGCGATCCTTCTTCCTCAGCCTTCCAAGTATCTGGATCCACAGGCACGTGCCACCACACCCGGCTAATTTTTTTTTTATTATTATTTATTGTAGAGATGAGGTGTCACCACATTGCCCCAGGCTGGTCTCGAACCCCTGGATTCAGGCAGTCCTCTGGCCTACGCCTCCCAAAGTGCTTGGATTACGGACATGAGCCACTGCATCTGGCTATTTTTATTTTTAGTTTGAGTCAGAGTCTCACTCTGTCACCCAGGCTGGATTGCAGTGGCATGATCATGGCTCTCCATAGCTTCAGTTCCCTGGGCTCAGCTTCCCAAGTAGCTGGCATTACAGGCATGTGCCACCACCATTGACTAATTTAAAAAATTTTTTTGTAGAGATGAGTTCTTGCTATGTTGCCCAGGCTGGTCTTGAACTCCTGCCTCAGCCTCCCAAAGTGTTGGGATTACAGGCATGAGCTACAGCACCTGGCCTAAAGTTAGTTGTTTTATTAACAAATTATTTTTCTTTTGTGACTCAAAGTAATACTTTCATCTATTTACTGTAGTAACTCATTACTCAGATATATAATTTTTTCATGAAGGAAAAAAGGCATAGCAGAAAAAAAGAAAAGGTCAAGCATTTTATGTATATGTCTGATGGAGCACCTGGCATTGTATAAAGCCTTTGGCATTGTGTCAGCATGTGCAACCATTGTTACTTTTTGTTACTGTATCATAATAATACTTAGTTGTATCAGCTTGATTAAATGAACTCTTCTGTGTTTGCTAGCAGCACGGCTGTATAAAGTGCTTTAAATTTTTATCAGGAGACCTAGCTTTTTTTTTTTTTTTTTTTTTTTGAGTTGGAGTCTCACTCTGTCACCCAGACTGGAGTGCAGTGGCCGCTCCCGGCCACCGCAACCTCAACCTGCTGGGCTCCGGTGATCCTTCCGCCTCAGCCTTCCAAGTAGCTGGAACTACAGGCGTGTGCTACCACGCCCGGCTGATTTTTGATTTATTGTAGAGATGAGGTCTCACCAAGTTCCCTGGGCAGGTCTCGAACCCGCAGGCTCAGGCAGTCCACTCCCCTCAGCCTCCCAAAGGCGCGGGATTACCGGCTGAGCCACCCAGCCCGCCGAGACCTAGCTTTTAATTCAGATTATTTACTGGCCAGGAAACCAAGACCAAATGTGTATACTTTAAAAACAGCTAACTTATGTTCACTGCCTAGCACATACTGGAAATTGTGCAAAATATTTAATATGCCAAATAGCATATGCCTCAGTAGCCTATGAAGTGGATGTTTTTGTTGTTATTTCCACATATATAGATGAGAACATTGAGATGCAGATTATGCAGATGATGTAATTTATTTAGTGATGGAACTGAAATTTGAATCAGGCAGTGTGACTTCAAAATGTGTACTGAATTTTGAACAATGTTAATAACAACAGCAATAATAGCATAATGGTAAAAATAATGGGTTGGACTTACATCATATTTTTATGTGTCAAACAGTTCTCCAAGTGCTTTACACATATTTACTTATTCAGACTCATTAGGCTGTGCACTTTTAGTTTGTAGAGTTGTTCTGAGTGTTAAATATGAATAGGTCTGTGTGTATTTATATAGACAGATAGATATAGATAGTCCCAGTCTTAATGATTGATTGACTTAATGATTTTTTGACTTTACAACGGTGGGAAAGTGATAGAAACTATACCTCAAGCACCCATACAAGCATTCTGTTTTTCACATTCAAAACAGTGTTAAATAGATTACGTGGGATATTCAACACTTTTCTACAAAATAGGGTCTGAGTTAGATTATTTTGCCCAATTGTAGGCTAATGGGAGTGTTCTTAGGACATATAAGGTAGGTTAGGCTAACCTACAATTCATTAAATGTATTTTTAGTTACATTAAAATACATCTGGCCGGGCTCGGTGGCTCAGCCTGTAATCCCGTGCTTTGGGAGGCCAAGGTGAGTAAATTGCCTGACCCTGCAGGTTTGAGACCAGCCTGGGCAACATAGTGAAACCTCAGCTGTACAAAAAATAAAATAAAAACAAGCAAAATAATGCAGGCGTGGGGGCACGTGTCTATAGTCTCAGCCACTCAGGATGCTGAGGTGGAAGGATCACCTGAGTCCAGGGGGATGGGCTGATGTGAGCTGTGATCGTCGTGATCATGCCACTGCACTCCTGCTTGGACAACAGAGTGAGACCTCGACCCGGGAAATAGGTGCCCGAGAATCCGTTATAAGTTGAAAATATCGATGTCAAAAATACATTTAATACACTTAAGTAGATGTATTTTTTTTTTTTTGAGTTGGAGTCTCACTCTGTCACCCAGGCTGGAGTGCAGTGCCACGCTCCCGGCCACTGCAACCTCGACCTGCTGGGCTCCGGCGATCCTTCTGCCTCAGCCTT